>NC_137778.1:38750486-39023001 GCF_963455305.1 Plecotus auritus
TCAGTTCCTGAAATCCATTTCACGCTGGCTCACCCGTCCTCTCACAACCAAGTATCTCCCAGACGGAACATGAGGAAACAAATAAAAGGAATTGTCTCTGTGTCCCAGTGGTCCCGGTCATCTGGAGGAAAACCGTGGTGAAAGTGTTGGTTGTCAGGCACCTCGGGCTAGGAGGAAGCTGATGTGTGCGGTGGCATTCTCACGCCATGCCGTCGTGAATGCTAGGGCTCCCATCTGCAAACCAGTAATTGCTGCATCCCAGGGAGCCTTACTCATCACTAATTGCACATCTCGCCTGAGATTAGAGGTGTGACTGTGCTTGACGCCTCCATCAATTAGCCAGAAGCAGAAAAGGCCACACGGTGTTTGTGTCTGTTTGCGATCTCTTACGCACAGCGGCTCACAAAGGAGCATCGCGCTTATTTAGATGCGTGGCCTCGCACAATGCTTTTAACTCCTTGGTTAGCATCCTTGCCGGCGGAATCCCAGTCTTCCCAGGATAGATCCCCCTAAAATCCCCTGCCACGTGAGAACACAGATTGAGACTGCCCGGTCATGCTAAGGGACACGGCAACACCAGAGGGCCGCCGTGACCTGGTCAGGACCTGTACCTGCATCTACTTCTGGAATAACCTCCCCCCTTTATGTAGCACCTTTCTTCCTCAAAAATGCCACACGTTCAGGACAGCCATTTACGATACCTCCATCACGGCTAACCGTTTTCATTGAACACTAGTCACATGCTTCATGACCATTCTCTCCTCTTACACCGTTTGAAGAGCATTTATCGTAAATATTGGGACTGGAAGTACCAGGATGGAAGAGACGAGCCCTCTGACGCTCACAGAGGTGGTCTCAGGCAGGGCGTGAGCACGGGGGCTTCTCAGTCTGAGCCCTGGTGCTGCCATTGCCTGCTCTGTGCCCGTCCTCGCACCAGGGACCCTCCCACCCCGCACTGTCTCTCCACGTGTGAACTGGCACGGCAGCACTGCCTACCTCCAGGGCTGCGGAGGCCGCGGCCTGCCAGGTGCTTGGCACAGTCCATGCTCAGCACGCGTGTCACTGCTCGGGGCGCTAGCTGTCAGCGGCATGGAGTGCCCCTGGAGGGAGAGAGATGTCTCGTGCACACGAGGTGTAGCTCAGGAAAGCCCTCTCCTGGGGCTCGGGACAATAGGCCCGGAGCCCTGATGAGGAAGAGAATGGGAGTTCATCTAGAATCAGTGTCATGACGCTTTCTTTGAAGTGGTCACCATGGCTGATAGGGACGGGGTCTCAGACGAGGGCCTCTGAGCTGGACCTTGAAGATGAATTCACTGGGGAGCGAGGGCATGAGCAGCTGGCAGGAGCCAAGCGGGGCGGCTGAAGCGGCTGGCAGGGCCGGGGTCCAGCGCGTGGTGGGAAAGAACCCAGAAGAAGCCGCCAGAGGCCAGGTCAGCGCCAGGTTCCACCACCAGGGCAGCGCCAGAGAGCGAGGTGGTCAGATGGACGGCTCACAAACACAACTCGGCTGTGTCCTGGGGGGTGAACTACACCAGAGAGCCCGCAAGCAGAGAGCCTGTATGAAACGATCCTGGCAACCTGAATGGGGCAGTGGCAGCGAGAATGGAGCGGCGAGGACAGGGTCGAGAGGGACCTGCAGGGACCAGAAGGCATAGTGACCGCGGACACGGGGGGCGGGGGCAGAGGAACCCTTCGGGGATGACTTCGCATTCTAGCGTGAAGTAAGAAGCACAGGAAGAGAAGCAGGTTTGGGGAGAAAGATAACGAGTTCGGTGCTATAAATATTACGTCTGCAGGAAGGATACCCAAGGGGGCAGTTTGGAATGTAATTCTGGGTGGACCCGTCCAGGGTGGTGGGGAGAAGGGAAAACTAGCCTTGCACATCTGCACGGCCCAGCTGGTTCGGTGAAACAGAACCAGACGGGACAGGTCCGTCTGCAGAACCACCTCCACGCCAGTAAACTCCGTCACTCGCTGCGCTTAATACGCCTGTGCGTTCGTCCGCACCTCCCTCCCCTCCACTCAGCACGCGCTGATTCAGTAAGCATCGACGTGCCGGTGCTGTTCTTAGATTCTGGGCACACAGAAGTGAAAAAGTCAAAACCCTGCCATCGGGGAGTTTCTGTGTTAGCGCAGGAGACAGTCGACAAGCAAGTAACTGAATAATGTAAAATACAATTTTAAGTAAACAGCATCGGGAAAAATAAAGCAGGTAGGAGGTTAGAAAGTTACCGAGGAGGAGGAGGAGGAGGAGGAGGAGGAGGAGGGGGAACTTTTAGAAATCAGGAGGTCAGGGAAGTCATCTCCGATGAAGTGCTGTTTCACACGGAGACCTTTGCTGGAGAAAACGATGTGAAAATCTGGAGGAAGTGTGTTTCAGACAGAGGGAAGAGCAAGTACGGGGACCCTGAGGTCGGGGCCCGCTCAGGATGATGGAGAAACGGCAAAGCACCCAGCTTGGCTAGAACAGACCAGGGAGTCGGGGTATCTTGTGCCATTTCTGGCCCCTCTGTCTTGTGTTATTAACTAATTCTGTTGCAAAGATTTTCATGGATTTATATCCTACCTTCCCAACTCCATGCAAGCCTGTTAAGGGCAAGGTCTATGTTCAAATTTCATACTCCCACGGTGCCTAGCACAATGCCTGGCACATAGTAGGTGTCCTTTCTCCATTCCTTTGTCTGTAAGTATAATTAGTGGTGATCTCTAGGCCTTTTTCGTTCCACCCTCCAACCCTTCTGGGCTAATCCCAGAGGCTGTTAACCATCTGGCAAACCACTGGTGAGCGATGTCTAACATTGTTGTGAGAAACTCAAGACACGTCCAGAGCCACGTAGAAAGCCCACACGCCAAGATGTACCCTTACCGTTTGCAAAGCTGGTGGTTTCACGGGGGCTCTAACGTTGAAGATGAGAATGTGAGGAAGCCCTGCACATGCTCAGAGAAGCTGCTGGCTTTGCCGCAGCTCTGTGCTTAAACAGTACAATCATATTATTATTACCCCACCGGGGTGTCATGGGGATTAATGAGACATTTTCAAATCACTTTGAGCTACTCCGCTGGGGGTATTAAATAAGTGGCATATGTTTCCCCTGCAGTGCCATGTCTGACATTGATTTGTTGTGATGGGTTTTGCTGTCCAACAGGGCTGGGATTCGCCCACCAACTCATTTCCTATCAACAACAGACTAGCCGTCCGAAGGCGGTAGTTTTCAGTTAAAATAAATATGAAGCGAAGCAAACCAGTCAGCAATCAGAAGCAAGCAGGCTGCCGTTAGAAATCTAGTGTTTATTAAGCACTCACAGTGGCAACATAGAAACCTCCCAGCGTGACACAGTACAGCGAACGCTGGGTTCGGAAATGGGCCAGGATTTCAGGCCCCCGCCCTGCCGGGAACGCCCTGTGTGAGCTCGAGGAAATCGCTAAACTTCTCTGGGCTTCAGGTATAAAGTAAGGGCTGTTCTATGAAGCTCAGAATCGGTCTTCCCGATAAGGCACCTACATGGGAGGAGTGGAAACAGTCATTTCTGAAGGAGAGCTACTGCACAGCAGGGAGAAGCTTGTGACCATCCATCACAGGACCGGCTCTGTTCTGGTCTTCCTTGCGGTTGATTAATATTAATTTCGGTACTAATTCCTGCAAATGGAGAAATAAATCACTTTCTAAGTCGGGCAGAGAAGTGCATGAAACATTGGGTCTTTAAAAATAGGGTCTTTGCCTTTCTAAGAGCCATCCTGGCAGTGAGCTCTCTGTCTTATTCTTAGATTTAAATATATGAATGATTGATTATACTGCTACCCAACCCCCAGCTCTAAGACAGGGTGTTGTTTAGGGAGAGAGTGTTTTACCTGGTGGTCCACTATGACCATCTGACAATACATGTTACAGCCTGCAGGGCCTGGCCCTGACCTGGGAGTGAAGGACAGAAAAGAACATGGGTGCTCAGAAGAGGCAGAGGAAACCCCATGGAATTACCAACCCCGTAATGTACCCAACTGTGAGCCCAGGGTCCCCTCCCTCCCCCTCCCAGGAATCCAGGGGTCCTGGGCTCAGAGAGAAGAAATGCTGACCCTCCAGAGTGGATAGAGATGCAAAGGCTCACTTGTTGAGAAACTCAATTCAACAGACATATAGGAGTTCCTACCAGCGCGGCAGGCACTTTGGTGGCTGCTGGGAATGCAAATTGGGTGAGACCTAGTCCCCGCCCTCCATGACCACACATCACGTTTACTCCAAACTTCCCAGCTAAGGCGTGATTGGGTGCGGGAGTTGTCTAGATAACTCTTTTGTAAATGATTCGAATGATATAGCAGAAAACACATTTTTAAGCCTGGGGTTGACTCTGAATTGGATTTGATTAAATGTCTAGAAAGAGAAATTGTGTTCAAAGTGGCCACAGCAATTTGGAAAACTAGTTTGGATTCAGAGGGGATAAATGTAAGGTACTATCTCCAGGCCAACATCAAGCAACAGAGTTACAAGGTTTGGACTGAATGTTCTCCCAGGGTAACAGCTAAAACGTGGTGAATCCCCTACCCCAAGGCCAGCAGCGAAGCATTAGGTAGAGGGTTTATGTACAGGTCTCCGTCCCTCCCAACACAGACTCAAGATAACAAGTGAATTTCCTTTGTGAATTTCCTTTGTCACTTCCCTCTCAGGGAAGCTCACAGTCCTGTAAAGACCAGGCTGCCCTCTCCAAGCCCAACCAGAAACGTGGTCCTCTATTCTTCCCAGCGACTGGAATGGATCTAAGCTGTGGAAGCCAGTGTGAACTATTCTCTTCAAAGTCAAGTCCCTAGATGCCTTTAATGACCCATTTTCTTCAGACTCTCGCAGCACCCATCACGCCCTTCAGCTTCTCATCCAAACAGGAGCTGCGTTATTTAGAGCCCTCCGGGCCTGGAGGTCTTCCACCTCGGGGCGCCCAGCATGCCTGCCACCCCTCCCTGGACAAGGCTCCGGATCCAGGGCGCATCCCCACCCTCCCTCCTCGCCTGCCTCCACCAGCCAGCTGACCCCAGGGCACCCTGCCTCCGCCAGCCAGCTGACCTCAGGGCTCCGCACAGCCCGCCTCCCCCCGGGCTGGCCCAGGTGGAGACGCGGGGAGGGGAGGCCCGCAGCTCGCGGGGCTGCGGCGTGGGTCCAGGGCGGTGGAGAAGCCCTGAAACTGGGACGCGGCCTCGCGGGCCGGGGGCGCGCATACTGACACGAAGCGGGCTGGAGAGGTGCAGAGGGGAACCCAGGCGCTAAAGGAAGGTGCCTGGGTGCCTGAGGGGCTAGGAGGGCGGCGGGGAGGGGCGGGGCCGGGCGCGCGCCGCGCGAGGGGCGGGGACCCCGAGGGCCCGGGAGGGCGGCGGGCGCGCGCTGGGCGCGGGCGGGGGCGGAGGGAGGCGGGGGCGGAGGGAGGCGGGGGCGGGCGGGAGGCGTCTCTCTCCGCCGAGGAGCCCGCGGGCCGCGCCACAGCCAGACGGAGCCCGGCGGCAGCCGCGGCAGCAACAGGCGGCGGGCTGGGCTCGGGGCGCAGGCGGCGCGGTAGCGGGCGGGAGCAGGAGCGCCGCGGCCCGCGCGGCCGGGTCCCCGCCGCATGGAAGAGCATCTCAGCCTGCTGAGCTCGCCACCGCCCGCCGCCCGCCACCGCGCCCCCCCCGGTCCCGCGCCCCGCCGGCGGCGGCGCCCGCACCCTGGTGAACCCGGGCTACGCCGAGTCGGCCGCGGGCCCCGAGCTGCCGCCCGACATGACCGTGGTGCCCGGGGACCACCTGCTGGAGCCGGAGGCGGCCGACGGCGGCGGCGGGGACCCGCCTGAGGGCAGCTGCGGTGGCGGCGGCGGCGGCGGCGGCGGCGGCGGCTGTGACCGTGACCGCTACGAGCCGCTGCCGCCCGCGCTGCCGGCCGCCGGCGACCAGGACTGCTGCGGGGAGCGCGTGGTCATCAACATCTCGGGGCTGCGCTTCGAGACACAGCTCAAGACCCTCTGCCAGTTCCCCGAGACGCTGCTGGGCGACCCCAAGCGACGCATGCGGTACTTCGACCCGCTCCGCAACGAGTACTTCTTCGACCGCAACCGGCCCAGCTTCGACGCCATCCTCTACTACTACCAGTCCGGGGGGCGCATCCGCCGGCCGGTCAACGTGCCCATCGACATCTTCTCCGAGGAGATCCGCTTCTACCAGCTGGGCGAGGAGGCCATGGAGAAGTTCCGCGAGGACGAGGGCTTCCTGCGCGAGGAGGAGCGGCCGCTGCCCCGCCGCGACTTCCAGCGCCAGGTGTGGCTGCTCTTCGAGTACCCGGAGAGCTCGGGGCCGGCGCGGGGCATCGCCATCGTGTCCGTGCTCGTCATCCTCGTCTCCATCGTCATCTTCTGCCTGGAGACGCTGCCCGAGTTCCGCGACGAGAGGGGCTACTTCGCCCCGCCGCCGGCGCTGGAGCTGCCGGAGGGGGCCGGCAACAGCACGTCGGGGGCCGCCGCCGGGGCCTCCAGCTTCTCCGACCCCTTCTTCGTGGTGGAGACGCTGTGCATCATCTGGTTCTCCTTCGAGCTGCTGGTGCGGTTCTTCGCGTGCCCCAGCAAGGCCACCTTCTCGCGGAACATCATGAACCTGATCGACATCGTGGCCATCATCCCCTACTTCATCACGCTGGGCACGGAGCTGGCCGAGCGCCAGGGCAATGGGCAGCAGGCCATGTCGCTGGCCATCCTGCGGGTCATCCGGCTGGTGCGGGTCTTCCGCATCTTCAAGCTCTCCCGCCACTCCAAGGGGCTGCAGATCCTGGGCCAGACGCTGAAGGCGTCCATGCGGGAGCTGGGGCTGCTCATCTTCTTCCTCTTCATCGGGGTCATCCTCTTCTCCAGCGCCGTCTACTTCGCGGAGGCAGACGACCCCACCTCGCGGTTCAGCAGCATCCCGGATGCCTTCTGGTGGGCCGTGGTCACCATGACGACCGTCGGCTACGGGGATATGCACCCGGTGACCATAGGGGGCAAGATTGTGGGGTCGCTCTGTGCCATCGCTGGCGTGCTGACCATCGCTCTGCCGGTCCCTGTGATTGTGTCCAACTTCAACTACTTCTACCACCGGGAGACCGAAGGGGAAGAGCAAGCCCAGTACATGCACGTGGGCAGCTGCCAGCACCTCTCCCCCTCGGCCGAGGAGCTGCGGAAAACCAGGAGCAACTCCACCCTGAGTAAGTCGGAGTACATGGTGATCGAAGAGGGGGGCATGAACCACAGCGCTTTCCCGCAGACCCCCTTCAAAACGGGCAATTCCACAGCCGCCTGCACCACGAACAATAACCCCAACTCCTGTGTCAACATCAAAAAGATATTCACGGACGTGTAATATACGACGCCAGGGACATGCTGTGCTCACTGTCGTGTGGACCGTGCCCCCCTGGTCTGTGTGTGCCCTTGTTTTATACATTTCCAGACCATCCATCCAGGAAAGGACACGAAGAAGTGGAAAGCACACTCCATCCTCGCCCCCCCCTCCCCGACTGCTGCACACAAACAGGTGTCTGTTTTGCAAGTGGGCTGCATTCTTTCAGCTCTCTCTTTTCTCTCTCTCTCTCTCTCTCTCTCTCTCTCTCTCTCTCTCTCTCCCTCTCTCTTAATATTGCAAACAGCAAACTTTGAATTTGATTTCCAGGCCACGCCCTATGGAAGAAGAAAAAAAAAAACAAAAAAAAAACACCCTGTACATCCCGGGAGGAAATGAAACTGAAGAACAGAGTAACTGTTTAACCTCAGAATGAAAAGGCAGTTGTTTCTTTACTAAGTAAAGCAGGCACGCGCCTAAGGATGCTTCCTTTCCATGGGCCTTTGCTCAGCAGTATGGAATATTTAGCTCCGTTGCCAACACTGTGGATATGTGGATGGAAAGTCCAATCAAAAAGACTTATAAACCGACCGTCCGTTTATTTGGTTTTTTGACTGGAATTTCTATTCTGTTTGGAAACCCCTTCCTAGAATTTTAAGGATCTCTACAACTTTGAACAAAGGGAAGTGCCCAAGATGTACTGGTCTGACTAATTCATTTAACTCTTTGGGGATTGTTAGGCATTTCCAAAGTATGAGACTAACAGATTCCTGTGAAGTTCTGTGTGTGTGTGTGTGTGTGTGTGTGTGTGTGTGTGTGTTCTAGCCACTAGAAACAGATGTTTTCAGTGCTGCTGAGAGAAACAAACAAAAATTTCCTAATGCATCTGAGAGATAAGCTTCTGCGGTATCACAAGAAGATTAAAGTGGCAGACATTCCTTCCAGCGGAAGTTACTAATTCCAACCGGCTGATGTAGTTTCCATAGCAACCCAGGTTTCCTAGGAAACCCGAAAAAGGTTGTCATGGCATCTCTTGCTCTCTGTCCCTGCCCCTCCTAGCCCCTGCCGTTTCCACAGTAACCTTTCCAGATGGTTCCTACTTACACGATTTCATAAGGAAAACCACTGTTTGAATAAACCGCACAAATGAAGCCTGAGATTCCAAGGTGGTGAAATGACTCACAAAATGCATATTTTTTTACTACAAAAGAAAAGCATTGATATCACCCTATAATGACTGAATTGAGAAGGAAAATAATCGTCTTTGGGATTTTAGATATACACCACAATCAGGCGTGACTTGAATGAAATGTGAGTAATGAGGCAATAATTTCAAAAGATGCTTCTCTACTGTTTTCTTTCACCAAGAAGTTTCCGGGCAACCAATGAAATAAAAAAAGCCAATAGGTGTTCTGTACATAACCAAATGAAAGATTCAATCCGTGTATCCAAAACCTTGCTACAAGGGACCTTCAGATGTCCTCTTTAACAACACACACACACCAAAAAAACAAACAAAACAGATTCCACAACAGCACCGTCACCATCACGGCACTTGAAAAGCTAAATAAAATCGCAAATTGTGAAGGATGCGTGTTTGTAACTGAGGGAATGGCAGACAATCAATAAAAAGCAGGGACGGGAAGTAACCAGAGCTTGGGGCGATACCGTCAAGTTTCAGCCATGGGCCAGGGTCGCCAGAAGACAGACAGACCCAGGTGAGCACCGTGGGGGCCTCTGAGGGCACTTCCTTCTTGTCCAGGGAGGTGGGCAATGCCATTCGTGTCCTGATGGGTGATACTTGCAAAACCAGTGGTTCTGTATGAATCATCTGCTTTGTGCCTTTTTCTGATCATTTGGAACACCGTTTCCATTTGATTTCCAGGCTGCTAACTGTCCTTCCACTGTTTCCTGAAAAAAAAAAACACACAAAAAAATTGCTGTTTAGCCTTCACCCACACTAAACTGAAAATGGTGCCATTCCTTTTACTAACCCACTTGGCTTCTGAACAGCCTGTTTCCCCTTAAAAAAGGAATTAAAAGACAGAAGCTACTGCCGTTAGATGATTGTTCCAGTGTTAATCTACATCATTTGGTAGTACAATTCTTTGAGACAAAAATGGTTAAAATGGAAATACAGGTAACATTTTACTTTAACATACATAATTGCATGCACATTCTAGACATGCATTTCCCACAATTATTTTTTTGGTTTTGATGGGTTGTAACTTATTCTCTCCTAGAGTCAATGAGAGTCACCCTATTTTAAAGCTTATAAAGTACTTTCAGGGAGTCAGAAGCCTACTTACGTTAGTTACTGTTGGTGCTTTAAGACAATGAAAAATAATACTAAGACAATAAAAGAGGGAAGAGAAGAGAAATCTACATGCCTGGTCTTGGCATCATTGTTCTTATCTACGTGCATCGAGATAGGACCCCTTTGCCTAGTTTCTTTTGCTGCTGATTTGAGTTACTTTTAACATGGATCTACCTTTTGACCAATTTTTGGTATTGTTGGTGACCAGGAATTCTGTTTATGACCTATGTTGGTGGTTACATGATAGATACACTATAGTAAGAACATAAAAATAAATTCTGTATCTCTTTTTAAAAGATCTTAGAGATGAACAAACTACAGGAATAGTTTTATTCATATTTTTCGGAAGATGCAGAAACCGTGACGAGCCCTATACGTAGCCAATGGTTGTGCCGTGATTTTCAGAATTGTATGGCTATTAGATAACAGTAATACAAATGAGACCCTTTTTTTAAACCCAGAGAAATACGGCTTTTGAGTCCTAACTTTGAGGTCGTATAATTGCTTCTAGCTGCCATATTGTTAGCTTCTTGAAGGTTATAGGTTCTGTGTCCAGCACAGAATGTAGCTTCTTGTATGTATTTCATACATACCTGTACTTGATGGGTGAATTGCTATGATGTTACATTAATGTTCTTCTCAGGCTTTTAGTGAAGTGGTTTAATGCATCAGCTCTGCAGTTATATTGCCAGCGCTTGAATCCTGACTCTGCTGTTTGACCTTGAGCAAATTACTGAACCTCTCTGTGCCTCAGCGTCCTTATTTGTAAAATGAGGGTAATAAATAGTACCTCACAGGGTTGTTGTGACTATTAATTGTTAATACAGGTATATTACTCAGAAAGGGTAAATTGCATGATATGCAGCAGAGATTTTGCTAAGAGATTGCATTACTACATTATATTATTTGCTAAGAGATTGCATTATTATTGTGATCATTATTCACGTTGTGTAATTAATACTGAACTTTGCGAATGATATGAAATACATAATCAGTGTCTTCCTATTTACTTTCTACATCACAGGAATAATTACCATTTATTAAAGGTCACCATGTCCTTGACACTTCTCAACTCAGCGAGTTAGGTGGTATTAACCCCATCTTAGGAGGGTAAGAATAGATGGTTAAGGTTAAATGATTTCCCTGAGACATCACAGCTAGCAAGAGACTCAGCTATAATTTAAAACCAGGTCATTCTGTCCGCCCCCACCCCCTGCCCACACCAATACCTGTACCTTTTATTGGATGACTTGAAAGAGATTGAGCAAATAAATTCCTTATGCTTTCAGATTTGACTTCAGCCCATGTAACTAATTAATGAATTCCTGTAAAGAACATATCTCCAGAAACCTACTTCTTTCAGTATCCTGGAAATTAACCCTTTTCTAATCATCAGATATATTTGAACCATAGGGATCAAATATATGTTATTTAAATTGGATGAAGAGGTGGGCTTTTCCAGGAGAAAGGATGACTTTCTTATATGATGGATTTATCTGGACTTGCTATTATGCTCAGAAAGTATCGTCAGTCACAGTGGTGGTACCTGCTAAGACAATGGATATTTTTCAGTTTTAAGATTCATTTCCTATTTCCATATATTTTCATCTACTATAGGTGATAGCATTGTGCAAATTGTTATTTTCCCGCCTCCTTACACTTTGCTTAGGTTACTAGCGATCCATGCCAGAAAGTGGTGTAAACATTTTGACTCCCTCTTACCAAGAAGGGAGAAATTACTTAGAACAAAAGGGTTGAAAGCAGGAGAGTGCCAGTTCATTGCAATTGGTGCCATTGTTGCTTTATAAGAGCATCTATCCTCAACAAAACATTAGAATATAATTTTGTCCCACAAAATAGCTGTAGCCTCTTCTCTCATGTCCGAAATCCAATTTAGTGAAATGAAAATGGGCAGTGATTTGGACTTAAGAGCAAAAATGCTCACGAGTCTAAGTTTGCACAGGCCAGAGAGCCTTGCAAACCACAGACTTCAGTGCTGAGCCCAAAGCATGTCTTGGATGTTGGACGGTGCACATACATAGGTCTGTGTGCACAAAAGATCCATAGGAGGAGGGGCGACCGGGTCAGTGCACACCCATCCACACGCTGGGGAAAATCTCTATACCCGCAGCTGGTGAATCTAGAGATAAACATTAATATTATTTTCCTTCTTTTTTAAAAAATATTTTTTATTGATTTCAGCGAGGAAGGAAGAGGGAGAGAGAAACATCAATGATGAGAGAGAATCATTGATTGGCTGCCTCCTGCACACCCCCTACTTGGGATCAAGCCCGAAATCCAGGCATGTGCCCTTGACCGGAATCGAACCTGGGACCCTTCATTCCGTAGGCCGACTCTATGCACTCAGCCAAACCAGCCGGGGCTATTTTATTTCTTTTATGGTGTTACCAAATTTAAATGCCCAGCAAAAATAGTGACATAATCACCAACAGCTGCACATAAGGGGGCCGTGTTGACATTTTAAATGCACAGTATGAAGAAATGTAAAGTTATGGTTTATTGACGTAAAACATGTTATTAACCTCTTTGCCATAGAATGTACTCAAGTAATTGCTTTGCTGGTAGTCTATAAAGTCAATATATAGCATACATGCCAATAGTCTAGTCCTTGGAGAATCAGAACTGTAATTCACTGACTTCTCTACGTTTAAAATGTCAGCGTTTTCTGCAGCACTTGCTGAGTCCTTCCCACCTCTCAGCTGTGAGTAAAAGTGATAGTCCCTCCCACTCAGAAATGCTGAGCAGAACCCACACCCCCAGTCCGAAGACAGGCAGCTCTGAGCTAGAGGTGAGGGCATTAGAAAGGGAGGAGGAATTTGGGGCTTGCCTGGAGGGCAGTTTCTTTCCCTGCGGCCTTGTATTGGGCCTAAACCAGTGGTCGGCAAACTCCTTCGTCAACAGAGCCAAATATCAACAGTACAACGATTGAAATTTCTTTTGAGAGCCAAAAATCGACTTCTGCGCGTGGGCCACGAAGTTTCAATTGCACTGTACGTGCACGCCCGCACGTGGTATTTTGTGGAAGAGCCACACTCAAGGGGTCAAAGAGCCACATGTGGCTCGCGAGCCGCAGTTTGCCGACCACTGGCCTAAACTAAGGAGGCTAAAACTATTGTTTTCCTACAACTAATTTCCTATCGTTTGTTAGGCAACTTTATGTATATCGATGAAATTGCTTGTTTTTTTTATAACCTGCAGTGAGTGGGTGATAACCTTTGAGAGAGAGATCAGAGGAGGCAGGAAGAAGGGATGGGAAGCCAAGCAGAGCGCAAACCTTGCTGTTCTGACTGGGCTCCCGGCCTCCTGCCCGAAAATGGCCAGTGCTGTAGACCAAGCATCTTCACATGCTCACCGTCACCCTGAAATAGAATTTAAATGATTCAGACAAGTTAGTCGCCTTACTTTCCCCAAGTAAGAACCGTGCTTGAGTTGCTTTATACCAAGATTCTCTGAATCTTTTACCTGCAGCTATTTTTTGAGCTGTTTGTAAAAGATCCGTTTATTTTACAGGTGGCTATGAATTGAGAGTGTGTGTTGTTAGTAGACCTAAATGCTGCTTAAAGTAGAGCTGAATACACCTCACAGGTCATTTCCCCGGGACTTTCCAGACTTATGACTCCGCTCACATCTTAGTCATAATCAACTTTAATTACTGAGTGAGTTTCAACTTTTTTGACTTGCCAAGAGTACATCATTTCCAAGAGGCCAGAGAGTTATACCTAAATGAGCAAGAAATCTCGCTAGTCCTGGGGGCTAATTTATTACTCTTTAGTTATTAGAATTTGTAGGACTTGTTGGTTTGCAGCCAACACTAAGTCATTAAATAGATGACTTAGTGTTGGGCCACGAAGTTTCAACTCCTCATTCTTACAAGTTAGAAAGGCTGACAATGAAGTAAGCTGCGTTTCTGTACCTCTCTCACGTAGGCCCTGTTGGAGGTCTAATTACTCCTTCAGAAACTTGGTAATTGTAGAAATTTGACTGTTCTTATCTTCTTTTCTTGCTTTATACTTTAGAACATTTGTTTGGACACACATCTTCAATTATAGATCACTATTTTCTATTACACTTCCTTTCTCTCTTTTTGTAGAGTTGCTTTTTAAAACATATATATATATATATATATATATATATATATATATATATCTTTATTGATTTCAGAGAGGAAGGGAGAGGGAAAGAGAGATAGAAACATCAGTGATGAGAGAGAATCATTGATTGGCTGCCTCCTGCACGTTCCCTAATGGGGATCAAGCCTGCAACCCAGGCATGTGCCCTTGACCAGAATCTAACCTGGGACCCTTCAGTCTGCAGGCTGACGTTCTATCCAATGAGCCAAACCAGCCAGGGCTGTAGAGTTGCTTTTGATAGTTAAGGCCATGTGCCCTCTTCTCCGCCCTTCAACCCATTCCTGAGCCACTAATATAAACATTATGATTACTGTCCAAATATCACTTGTATTTTTTGTTTCTATTGAATTACAACTCCCTCCATACCCACAGTCTATTAGAATACCAAACTATACCATACTTTTTTAAGAATCCCAAGCGCCTTGGGACAGGTACTGACATATGAAGTAAAAAAAAAGCGGATTGAGACAGGTACTGACATATGAAGTAAAAAAAAAAAAAAAAAAATGGCCCAAGCCCTTGTATAGAAAGGATGTAACGGTAGGAAGACAAGAAGAGCTTAACAGAACCAGCTCCAGATAACCAAAACTCCGGTAGCATTGAGCCGACGCTAGGCTCTTAGGAAATAAAATCATTCATGGTCCTTGTAATCTCTTGTAATTAGTAGTCATTAATAGCTGTTAGACTACTATAATTTTCAAACTCTGCAATGAAAAAGAAGCATACTGTGATGCAAGAATGTACTCTTGCTTCTTCAACACAGATTAGTGGTAAGAAGTTAACATCTCCCACGAAGGAAGATCAGGTGTATTCCAGGTCAATGAGGATAACTTCACTGGCTGCTTGCCCAGCACATAGGAGACGTGCCACATGTAGTCCAGGGAGTGGGTGACTCGTCTGTCAAAAGCACGAATTCCAGATCACCATCGTTAGGCATTTCCACTGCATCTGAGACACCTGCTAAAAGCTTTCTTCTCTGAGTGCTGTGATGGGTAATATTCACATACTGAAGGCTGGCTCTGGGTTTAGCATTTTCTGTTTTTGACTTTATAAGTATTCTTTATATATCACTAGAGGCCCAGTGCACAAATTCGTGCACAGGTGGGATCTAGCCACCACCCCCCCCTCACCCCAGACCGGGGAGTCAATCCGGGGTGGGACTGCCCCGGGGGAAGGGGCCACAGGCAGTTGGTGGGCCGGCCCCGCCCCCTGGTCAAACTCCTGGTGGAGGGGACAATTTGCATATTAGCCTTTTATTATACAGGATGTAGTTAGTGAATCTCTAGAGTGTGCCTAAATTGAATTGTTACATATCCATTTATTCATTCAACCTATATTTCCTGAGTACTTTCCATGTGTCACTGTGCGAAGTGGTAGGGATTTACTCATTCATTCAGCATATGAAGTGTCTCCTCTGGGCCAGACTCCATCCTAGACTCTGGATGTAGCAGTAAACAAGATAGTCATGCTGCCGTATGCTACTTTTAAGAACTACTTTATTGTCAGCATTTCTAAATTATTATTATTATCATTTTTTGTAGTTGGAAGAGGAGAGCACCAAACCTTGAAATTTTATGTCTTTGTTCTCTACTGGCCTTGGCCGAGTGGTTATTGTTGCCTCGATTTGTAATTTCTTAAAGGGTACCCAACTGCAGAGTTCATATTTCAAAGGATGAGCAGATTTTAGAGTTCTTTGTAATGACAAGAGAAACTATAGAGATGACATCTAGCACCTAGAATATGGTTTTCACAGTACTCTTTTGAGACTGTTTCTCCTCTCTCTCTCCCTCTCTCTCTCCCTCTTTCTCTCTCTCTTCCCCCCCCCCCATAACAATGAGAAAATGCATACATACATTTTTCTTTAAAAAAGAGTAGGCACTCAAACCTTTCAGATGATTCTAAAGATACAGATAAATCTTCCTGTTCAAAAAGCAAACAGTCTGCCCTAGCTGGTTTGGCTCAGTGGATAGAGCGTCGGCCTGTCGACTGAAAGGTCCCGGGTTCGATTCCAGGAACATGCCTGGGTTTCGGGCTCTATCCCCAGTAGGGGGCATGCAGGAGGCAGCCAGTCAATGATTCTCATCACCGATGTTTCCATCTCTCTCTCCTTCTCCCTTTCTCCCTGAAATCAATAAAAATATATTAAAAAAAAAAAAAAAGCAAACAGTCACATTGGTTTGGGTTGCATGTGGAGGTCATTATTAAATACGGGGGGGAAAAGCTCATAATTTCAGGATGCTCTGAAACTTTTCCTAACATAAATTAAAAGCATTCAATATGTAGTTAATATGTATAGAGAATAAAATTGCTTGAACTTTTCAGGGTAACTGTAAGAAAACACACCACAGTTGTTAAAAGTATAACGGATAGAATGTTTTATATTGACGTGAGGTCTATAATTTTTAAACAACTAAATATGTAGTAAATGAATTGTGTTTACTCTGCCAACAGATACCTGAAGAGCCCACATAAAGAGCCACACTGACCAGTAGGATGCTCCTGTCTTTCCCTGTCTAGCTCAAGAATGCAGTGTTGGGTCTGTCACTGATGGGCCATGAGCTGCCTGCCAGCCATAGTCTGCTTTCGTTGACGTTAAATAACATGTCTCCAGCAAATGCATTCTGCAAGGGAAAGAGCTCTGAGGATCTTCCTCAAATTGTATGCAAGACAAAAGATAGTCATCAAGAGAGAAAGAAGAACGTCAACAATATTAGGGTATCATTTCAACCTTTTGACGTTTTGATGAAATCCAATGATCCAAAAACTAAGCAGTATTGCTGATAAAGAGAACCTAAATGTTTGTTTCCGAC
Organism: Plecotus auritus; assembly: GCF_963455305.1. NCBI lineage: Eukaryota > Metazoa > Chordata > Mammalia > Chiroptera > Vespertilionidae > Plecotus > Plecotus auritus. Next base: position 38,767,083 of record NC_137778.1, read on the forward strand.
AAGCCAACGATGACTGTGTTTCTGCTTTCAGCTAATCACTGGACTGTGTTCAGTCACGAGATACATTAATGTTACCTTCTGTGTCCTGGCTTTCGTGCAACTTTATTGATGACTGTGTTTTGTACCAAAGGCTCTCGTGCATAGATTAGCCCATCTCCACGTGAGTAAGTGAAATGTACACTGTGCCCAGATGAATGGCGTTAAAGACAGACTTGCCTAAAAGAAATGTGCCTTGCTTGATTCAACATTCTCTTATTTTTTCATTAAAAATGGTAGATTTGCAAATGAATCTTGTAGGCCGGTGTTAGCTGAGCTTAACTTTAAAAATATATTATTAGTACTTACTGTATGTGTAAGTTGTCTGTCTTAACTAAAATTCAACATTGCGTTATGCTTTTCCACAGCTTATTTGGCATATACTCATTCAATTTCGTTTTTATGCAATGTTCGGCGTGGCGAGACAAAGCACATTCCTAAGGATATATACAGTATCTCATCTAATGTTTATAGAGTGTCCTTCAAAATTATATATGTAAAAGCTTTCCTGGTTCATTTTCTATTTTTGTATTCTTTTAGAAATGAAACTTTTATCAATAAAAAACAGCCAAGTTTTAGTTGGAAAAGAGACTTAGGAGGTCATGAAGATGATTTCCCACTGGGGGACATTTCCCTTCTGTGCCATTATTAATGTAGCGACTGTGACATTTCAGCAGAATGGTAGCTATTTGTATATTATTTAATAAGCCTTATGGAAAGTCAAACTGTGAACATTTAGCATAAAAAAGACTTTTTCTCATTTCCATATTTTATTTTCCAAATATACCTGAGTGAATGCATGAATAACCAGTCTCCTGTTATTCAAATGCATAACAATGCTAAGTTATAATAAGAGCACTTGTAGAATTTTAATTCCCATCAAAATATTTTGGTAGCAAAGCTAGGATTATAATACTTTTTGATCCCCTGTGGAAGGAAATACAGGTGATGATGAAATTGTTAATATATAAGAATCAGTAGCTGACACAAACTTTTTTTTTTAATATATTTTTATTGATTTCAGAGAGGAAGAGAGAGATAGAAACATCAATGATGAGAGAGAATCATTGATTGGCTGCCTCCTGCAAGCCCCGCAATGGGGATGGAGCCCACAACCTGGGCATGTACCCTGACTGGAAATCGAACCTGATCTCCTGGTTCATAGGTTGATGCTCACCCACTGAGCCACACTGGCCGGGCATAAACTTCTAACAGCAGTAAAACAGATGAATAGGAGCTAAAATCCAGGGAGCTTTCTTTTGAGGCAATGTCAACATTGAATTTTACACAATTTGCTAGTTATTTCTCTGGCCAAAACTGTGGGACCTGATCATTCTAGGAAAAAGTGAAGTCAGAGAGTGACGGTTATCTCAGATTTGAGCTGTGTGAACCTCCAATCTGGGTGGTTTGTAATTAGAGTAAAAATGTAGCCACTGCCATGTTTTTCTTCTGCGTTAGCCCATTTCATAGAGACACTGGCACAGAGAACAGTCAGTCCATTCCAGACACCAAATACTCATAACTGATGCCCAGCAGTGGAGTCATTCACACGAGCTATTGGGATGATTGACACAAACCTAACTGTCCTCTCGGAGGTCTCAGACATTCATATGTTTTAATAATAACCTGTAGGTGTTACAAAAACAGACACAGGAACTACCTTCCTTAAACACCAGAGACAACTTTAAGCATTATAGTATATTTAATATCCTTTCTGCATTATTATTACGGGCTACAGTGTCAAATAAGGACAAAACCAGGACTTCTGCTATAAAAGCACAGAATGGCACCAGACGAGTAAACCATCATATCCGGTATGGTTCGCTGAATGGGTGGTAAAAATAGCATCGGTCTAGAGACCGGGAGACCAGAATTCTTGGCCACATTCTACCTGTGGGGCCCTAGTCACTTATCAGGGCTAGGCTTCAGTTTCCTGCGTTGCCAAATGGGGGTGCTGGGTTGATCACCCCCAAAGCCCTTTTCCAGCCCCTGGGTCCCCATGACACACATTTGAAAAGGCTCTGAAGAACTCTTAAGTGCTCAGACTTCCTTACACATTTCTGAAGAAGAGAATAAGTTGAAGTGAGACTCGGACCTCCAAAGTGTCATGTGGTTCTTTAAGTTGATGATGAGAAGGGGAAATAGGATTTTTTTTTTTTCCTCCTGTAAGAATTGTCCCAGGTCTGTAATGGAATCGCGACATAGTAGACAGATCACTCTGCGGAATGGGGATGAATGACTGAAACAGCTGGAAAGCAGGGGCGGGTTTCTGTTACACTCCCTTAGTTGCTAAGGTGATTTGAAATAGTCTGTGGAATGCTGTCCAGCCCACACCAGCATCCAGGGGAGGTGGGAAGAGGTTGGAGGGCAGGAGTGTTTGCCTTACAATCTCTTGACGCTTTTTGCACAGGAATCAGTTGGATAGGAGCACGTGCCTGCCAGTGATTCCCATGGGCCCCAGGGAAGTCGCTTTAATCTCTCTGAGCCCCAATTTCTTGATCTGGACAGTGGAGACTTTACATTGAGTCATCTGTATGTTTCTTTACCTCGCTGAGAATTCGGTAGCATTTTCAGGTTGTTTACAGGTATACCTTGCTCCCCTCCAGTCACTGAAATACTGCCTTTCTCTACTCATGGGACCCCACAGACTGCAAATCCAAACACTCCTAGTTCTGATATTGCCAGTTGACCTCAGCAAGATATTAAAAAAAAAAATGTCGGCCTTACCTTTAGTTTTGACCATGGTTGGTTTGTTACGATTTCGCATTTCATCTTTGAATGTTGAGTTAGTTATCTAACCATTCCAGTGAAACTTCCATGTAAATGCTTGTGTTTTAATAATCACTTAGTGAATCAGAAATAAATATATAATGCTCACCAATGAACTGTAGCTGATTACAGGGTGCATTTTTGGCACATTAGAAATGTAATGCCCGCCCTAGCCAATTTGGCTCAGTGGATAAAGGGTCGCCGTGCGGACTGAAGAGTCCCGGGTTCGATTCGGGTCAAGGACATAGGCCCAGGTTGCGGGCTCGATCCCCAGTGGGGGGCATGCGGGAGGCAGCCGATCAATGATTCTCTCTCATCATTGATGTTTCTCTCTCACCCTCTTCCTTACTCTCTGAAAATAATAAAAATGTATTTAAAATAATAAAAAAGATGCAAACTTGAGGTGGAGGCAGAGGTGTGTTTACTAGTAGTGAGAAAAATATTTTTTTTTAAAAAAAGGTAATGCCCTTTTAGTCCCAGAAGCAATGGCTATAATTTAAAGTAATATTCACAGATTTTGTCAATTTTTGTGAATACAAATAAGGCCAATAGAGCCATATTGTAATTCATGTTGCTCAGGAGTGAGAAAATAATTCAGGGAAAATCCAAATTATTTGGCTTTAGTGGACAGTTGGAAAAAGAAGGGTTATAGGTTTTGTACAACATAGATCAGAGATCATTCTATCCATTGAAAAACAAGAGTATATTCTGGTTGCTGGTTTTACTAGTATGGTAGAGACTAGAATAGAAAGAAGCCAAAATATGGACACACAGGAAATTGTTAAGATGATAGCCGCCCATTTGAATAATACAGAAATATTTTATCATACTGGGATGATTTGTCCCGTGTAGTCTTCTGTCCTTCCATTCAGAGAAGGGGGCCGTTTTTCCAGGCCTCAATCCTAACAGGAAATGTGCATTTTGCCTAGTGGAGCAATTCATTGAAATGTTTCATCTGATCATGCTGGTTTTGTGAATCTGAAGTTTCACGTTCGGTTGAATCTCCTGTGTATCAAGTGTCTGTGATCTTTGTGAGAAGTAATTTTACCCATTTTTCAAGAAGTGGATGAAATTTGCTAACGGGTGATTCTCGCATATCGTAGTAATAGTGTATCTTGCAACAATTTGTGAACTGACCACACTAAGACAGACAACAGTAATATCTTTTCTGGTAACTCGTTTCCATGGTGTGATCTCTCAATGCCGGGGTTGGGGTGGGAAGGTTAAGTATGTAGTTTACTTAAAACTGTCCAAGTGCTTTTCCTAAATGCCATAAAATTATATGATTATAAACCAAATAGAAATATCCTCTCTTTTTTTACTCAATTGTAAAAGCGCTGCATAGACCATTTTGGGAAATGCCTCATAAAATGGTATAATTTTTGTTTAAAAGTTCTGCTATACCTATATATATACAAGGGAAAGCAAACGTGTGTGTAATTTCATGTAATATGTTTCATGTAATAGTCCATTTTTGAAATCTTCTACAGATAGTCATTATGTAGGTGTCAGAATAATAAATACACCTCAGTTTTTTTATAGAGATGTCTAACATTTATTATCTCAAACTTTGCACAGATCACTTACCTATTTTGTTTAATCTTTAAAGTATCTGTATGAAGTAATAAGACCATCGGAAGCTTAGAGATTAAACAACCAAGGTTTTCAGAAAGATCAAGTGACTTGTCCAAGATTGTATGCCAGCAAATGGTTCTGAATCCCGTGTTCTTGACACTGTTCACCTTTGGTCATTTTTTTTCCCCCGATCACTGCCATTTTCTTGAAAACTTTGACCTAAGTTTAATTCTGTATGATATATTGGGACGTTTCAGGCTTTATCTCCAAGCCAATGTTGCTGTTAATGTCAGAGCTTTTTAGAAACGTCCAAAATGTATCCTTCCACAGGGTGGTAGCCAACCATTTTCCACCGAAAACGTATTAAGTCCACACACCCTGACCACAGACACTCAACCCAGATGATATCAGAATGCCAGACTGAAAAAAAAAAAAAATCATCTCCTTCACTCATCTTCTAACTCCTTGTTTAAAAAAACCATCGTAATGACTGATCGCTGAACAGTTGAAAGAAGCAATAATCAACAGACAAGTATTATTTTGTATGGGATGGAATAAGGACCATTCTTGAACAATGGCATCATAACCAATATTGGAATTCTGAATGAAATGTAAAATCAAACACGTTTTATATTTGTTTCTATATCATCTTCTTTTGACATTGAAGTTCTTAGTGTATCACGTGTTAATGCAAAGGTAAAATAAGCTCTTATCCCGTGTTCTCTCATGTTCTTGTCATCATAATTTGGGGCCTTCTGTTCAGTAAATGTTAGTAAAAACCTATGAGTTGATTATGTGATGTTTTCATCTGATCCATTTTTCAAATTTGCCATTGAGTTGACAGTGTTTTCCTTGCAAATGTTATGTGGAGAATTTAATAAAATATCAGGAAAAAAATCTCATTTATCATCTTAATAATTAGTTCCAAATTCTCTTGTGTCTCCCCCTCCCCCTCTTTCTCTGTTTTCCTTCCTTCCTCCCTTCCTTCTTTCCTTCCTTCCTTCCTTCCTTCCTTCCATCCTCTCTCTCTCTTTCTCTCTCTCTCTCTCTCTCTCTCTCTCTCTCCTTTCTCTTGCTCTGTTTTTGCAAAAGAGGAAACATCAAAAGCTGGGCTGTTGTCAGAAGCTCAAACATCAGCTGCCTTTGGCTCAGCTCTGCAGACTGCCGGGTCCTGTCACGTGACTGCAGGGAAGCCTTCTTGCATTGCCTGTAACGAGTCTTCTGGATGCCAGCATTGCCTAGTTGTCTTCCATTGCTCCTCGTGAAGGGCCTAGGAAATTCTGGAGGAAGAAAACCCTTATTCGTAAGAAGTCTGTGCCATCATACTTCTCAGTTATATGAGAAAAGTGTGGCAAAGCAAACACATTATTTCACCCCAAATATGGCTTGAGCATCAATTGTGTGCACTGCCCTGTTCAAGAAAATGACCACCGTAATGAAGGTGACCTTATTGTCAGAGAACTTAGAGTCTAGTTGGTGTTGTCCATCTATTCCTGAGTTCCTAGGTTAGGATTCTCATTAATCAGATTCAGAACAGTCAGATGTTAAGAAAGAACATTTGTTTCCTATATGTATTCTCTATATATCTCCAATATTTTTGCACCATGATAGATTATAGTTTCTTGTAATCAGCCTTTACATACCCATTGTTCTTATTTGGGGCTGAGCGATGTTGACCCTACATCTTTTTTTCCTAATAGCAGCTACTTACTCACATGTGTCTGTGCTTTTGGAATGTCAACAAATGGCTATATCACCAAAACAGAGGCCCTCTTGTCTCCATCTGGAATTTTACTTTGTCTTAAAAAAAGAAAAAGTGCCGAGTTGAGCTGCCTTACGTACGTGGTAATTAGCCATTAGAGAAAGAATAAAGCATAGTTTTCTCAGCCTCCAGTTGATAGAAGAAATCACTGTTTCTCAGCTTTCTGGTCATGCAGCTTTCGTGGTGGACTCTGTGAGCCTTGGTTTGTATTTCATTTTAAGGAACCACATCTTTAAGTCCTTCATGAACTTTGTCAGCGTGAATGAAGCAATGCAGTTGGTGGCCAAGGGATTAGAGATGGTCTCTTTGAACCATGGAGAAAATTCTCACTTTTCCACTGATCTTCAACAGAAACGTCTGTCTGTAAGGATTGCTGCACACCTCCGATGGGTTAGAGACACTCAGTCCTCAGTGCATTTTCTTCTATGTTATAACCTTTATCTGTAGGGTGCTTCTCTGTCCCTTAGGTCCATGTATCATCCTATATAATAAAAGCCTAATATGCTAAGTGTTCAACAGTGCAACCAGTTGCTATGATGTGCACTGACCACCAGGGGGCAGACGCTCCAACTGGTAGGTTAGCTTGCTGCTGGGGTCTGGCCTATCGGGACTGGGCACTCCCTGGAGCCCTCTCGCAGTCCCTCCCTAGCCCTAATTGTGCACTGGTGGCGTCCCTCGGCCTGGCCTGCATCCTCTCGCAATCCGAGACCTCTCAGGGGATGTCGGAGAGCCAGTTTTGGCCCAATCCCAGCAGGCCAGGCCAAAGGATCCCACTGGTGCACGAATCCGTGCACCGGGCCTCTAGTGAATTTATAAGTTCCATCCATCACAGCCAACATAGGTTGCGCTGTTATTTTTTTAAATCCTTTGTTCCCTCCAAATGATACCCGATAAGTCAGAAGGAAAGCGCCCAAAGAGGGCCACCCTCTGGGGGCAACGCTGTTGTTTGACATTGAAGGTCAGCGAAGTCATCACTTTGGAAATGAAGCCACAAGAGAAGGAACAAAGGAAATAACCCAGAAATCTGATTTCAAATCACACCGTTGACAAGGAGATGAGTCTGTGTGGCCGTCCCTCACCTGTCTGGTCCAATTTGGCAATTCGGCCCAATGAGCGCCTCAGGGTGAAGACGGAGGGACACAAATGGACTCGGAGGCACCACCTCATTAACCTTGACAATATCGGAGGAGAGTCGGTGCCAGGTATCACCAGTCTAATTTATACCCGCAGGCCAGCCGGGAAACAGACAGCTGTTTCCACATCACCGGAACCTAAGAGCAGCGACAGTGCACGACGGGAGGCAGAGGGACTGAGAGGAGCTGGGAAGCGGCTGGAAGATGCTAAGCCTCCCTGGTGTCCTGCATTTCCTTTCTCTCTGCAGAGAACCGAGGACTCTGCAGAGGAAAAGGCTATGTCTTTTGATTTGTAGCGACGGGGATGGAAATAATTAGGGGAGAAGGGGGAATTGGCCTTCACAGTATGAATGTGGATTTTTGAGGCAGAGTTCTTTTTTTTTTTTTTTTTGCCTTATACTTTCTGGAGGCAATTTGTGAAGCTGATTGAACTTTCTATGTCCTCATCTTGAGAAAGTAATGAGTTCCTGATTTGAATATGCTTCTCCCTCCAGGCACCTTCTGTGTGGGGCGAGCTCGCCACATGTGCCATAGCCAAGGGGTTAGCTGGGGCTGTGCTGTGCATGGACGGCTAGTCAGACAGATTACACAGCTCCCCGGGGCGCACCGCGCCGGGAACCACATTCTCGGGATGGCTGGAGTTCACAATGGGGCTATTTGTGACAACATGATGGACCTAGAGAATGTCACGCTAAGCGAAATAACTCAGACGAAGAAAGTTAAGAACCATATGATGTCACACATACGTGGAGTATAAAATGGAAAGCAACAAATGAACAAATAAGAAAAAAAACCTCATAGCCCTAACCGGTTTGGCTCAGTGGATAGAGCGTCGGCCTGTGGAATGAAAGGTCCCAGGTTCCATTCCGGTCAAGGGCATGTACCTTGGTTGTGGGCACATCCCCAGTAGGAGGTGTGCAAGAGGCAGCTGATCAATGTTTCTCTCTCATCGATGTTTCTAGCTCTCTATCCCTCTCCCTTCCTCTCTGTAAAATGTCAATAAAATATATTTTAAAAAAAAAAAAAGATGTTTCTAACTCTCTATCCTTCTCCCTTCCTCTCTGTAAAAAATCAATAAAATATATTAAAAAAAAAAAAACAACCTCATAGACACAGATAACAGTATGGTGGTTACGAGAGGGAAAGGGGCGTTGGGGGGAGTCGAGGGTAAAGGGGGTCAAATACATGGTGACAGAAGATGATTTGACTTTGGGTGGTGGGCACACACTGCAATCTACAGATGCTGTCTCATAGAACCGTACACTTGAAACCTGTATGGCAGTGGTTCTCAACCTTCCTAATGCCCGACCCTTTAATACAGTTCCTCATGTTGTGGTGACCCCCCAACCATAAAATTATTTTCGTTGCTGCTTCATAACTGTAATTTTGCTACTGTTATGAATCATAATGTAAATATCTGTGTTTTCCAGGTTGAGAACCTCTAGCAGGGTCGCCTAAGACCATCGGAAAACACAGGTATTTACATTATGATTCATTAACAGTAACAAAATTACAGTTATGAAGCAGCAACGAAAATAATTTTATGGTTGGGGGGTCACCACAACATGAGGAACTGTATTAAAGGGCCGCGGCATTAGGAAGGTTGAGAACCACTGCTGTATGGTCTTATTAAAGGACAATTAGCTCAGCCCAGGGGCCTTCGGGAAATGAGACAGGAGTTTAGGTTTGACAAGTAAGAAGAAATGACTGCGTGGGGCGAATGAGGGGAGGGCTTTTCAGCTCCTTGCAGTCAGTGCCAATCCAGTTCTCAATCACAAGTTGCCAGCCCCGCTGAGTATTGTGATACCACCGTGTGGAGGCTCTCAGTGCCAGACACATAGAACGCACGCTTGCCAAGGACTCGAGACGGTTGTCTCAGCAGCGCAAACCCTTAAAAAAACCCTCAAACTATTGCAGCACTTAAAAATAGTTGGATTCACTACAACACAAAATATGGCTCTCTTGCAAGTTTTCCCTCTAAATTTGGAAACTCAGGAGGAGCACTGAGGACGTTAATCTGTACTTTCAAATCAACCACACTTATCTCATCTGGTTGCTGTTTCAGAAGAGCTGTTTATTATTTCAGGAACCGTCGGGGGCCTCATGGTAAGCTTTCAGACTTAGAAACAGGAAATCAGATTTTATCTCAAGTGTAATAGCAACCTCAGTGTTTACACATTTCCAGTAGCTTCTAGACTTCACCAGAGGACTACTACAATCGGCAATCCTTTGAAGTATTCAACTTGGGCTAAGAGCACTGTGTTTAAGCTGGATTTGTCTGTTGATATCTAAGTGATTCTCAGTGCAAAAATATGCACACATTCTCTTACTCTTGCGGAATCTACTGGAAGGAGGTACCAGACTTCAGATTTACATAAGCAAGAACCATTGACTAACTTCCAGTAAGATTTTAGTTACTGGTAATTCTAAGCAAACGTCTTAACAAAACTGAAAATATCACAATCTTCCTACTTGTGATAACAGAGAAAGAACATGGATTTACTGGAAAGTAAAATACGAATTCTAAAGGTTGCACATGGGCCTCCATCCTCATGGCAACTCCTTCAGGTCTATTCAAGAGGAATTTAGGGAGCCGGGGACCAGTAGCATCAGCACCACTTAAGAGCTTGTTAGGAATGCAGAATCTGGCTGGCTAGCCTGGCTGAGCATTGACCTATAAACCAGGAGGTCATGGTTCGATTCCCAGTCAGGGCACATGCCCGGGTTGTGGGCTCGATTCCCAGTGTGGGGCGTGCAGGAGGCAGCCAATCAATGCTTCTCTCTCATCATTGATCTCTCTCTCTCTCTCTCTCTCTCTTTCCCTCTCCCTTCCTCTTTGAAACCAATAAGAATATATTTTTAAAAAAACACAAATAAAAAACAGTCTGCAGAATGTCAGCCCTGGAGGGTGTGGCTCAGTTGGTTGAGAGTCTTTCTGGGCACCTAATGGTTCCCGGTCAGAGCATGTGCCCCGATTCGATGTTCAATTCAGTTTTGGGTTCTGACGTCAATGTCTCTCCTCGTCCTCTTTCCTAAAGTCAATAAAAACATATTTATAAAAATTAGAGAAAAATCCAGAATCTCAGACTCCACCGCAAGGCGACTGAATTAGAATCTGAATTTTAATAAAATCCCCACGTGATTCTGCGCACAGGAAAATTGAAGAAACATTACTATCAGAGTTCTGTGACTCAGGAAGTCTCACAGAAAGTCTCGCTCCGAGACTTTCCAGCTGTGAGCCCTCAGAATGGAGGAACAAACCCATAAGTCCAAGTCAGAGTTAAGCTAAAATAAACACCTTGCTCCTGTCTAAGTTTGTTGCTATAAAGTCCAAGGACAACATGGCAAAGAAGGAATATTTTGATGATGGAACACGAAGAGTTGAAAGGTTACTACATGTTTCTACTTAGGATCAGATTCTACTTCTCAATGGAGTCTAAATGCTTCAAGATTTCATAGCCCAGTGACCACCCCCACCCCCCCCGCCGCCCCAAAGCTCTCCACCAAGCCGACCCCTCACCAGCTGTAAACCCCGGGAAGGCCCCAGTGTGGGGCGTGCAGGTGTTCAGCCCTGTGGAGGGTAGTCTTTATGGATGTTGGGAAATGGGTAAAATGACAGTTCTCACCGCTCAGACGCCGATCACCAATGACGTTAGATGTTTTACCGGCACTCTTCTAAGTCTTTACCTCGATTAACACAGTGAATCCTCAAAGCGACCCTAAAAGACGGGTTCTATTATTATCACCCCCATCTTAGAGATGAGGAAACTGGTGCGTGGAGAGGTGAGGAAACTTGTCTCAAGTCATAAAATTAGACAGCGGCAGAGCTGGGCCCTGCGCTTGTTCCAACCAGACGCTTCGCCGCGGGGCTGTGGGACCACCTCAGCCAGGGGTGGGGTGTCTCCGCCCCTCACAAGGGTCCCCCCAGGTAGGCAGTGCACAGGTGAGAACAAGGCCTCAGCTGATCAGTGAGGAGGCCTCCGAGCCTCCAAGCCCTCCAACCACCTCCACTGCCGGAAATCCCACCCGAGCCTAATCGGCTGCTGGGACCCCTGTCCCTGTACAGTCAGAGCCCAGGAGGTCAACCCCTGGAACAAAGGTACGAACGCCTCCTCACACCGCCTCCCTCCAGCCATAGCCAACATGTGGATTTTGTATGTAACCCGCATGTTCTGCGGTAGAAAGCTGGGTTTTCAGCCCTGTGGACGGTGGCTCTTTGTATGTGCAAGTCAAACCCTGGTCCCAAACACACACACACACACACACACACACACACACACACGTCACCAGGGTGCCTGCTCTTGGCAGCTGCCTCGATGGAGAGCCCCTTGCAGTCCTTAGCATTCTCCGCAGACAGGAAACCTCCTTGCAGCCCTGCGGGGGAGGGGGATGAAGCTCTGTGCGCTATTAATAGCGATCGTATTAAAATGTAGAAAGATTGTGGAGGAACAGAGAAAAAGGTGGGGGTAGGGGGTTTCCATGGCAACTCAACCACCCCTCAGTTTTCACTGGGAGGGGAGGACGAAGGCATAGTAAATAAAGAAAAGGAAACCCAGGAAGCCTGGATGGCACGTGATGGCAAAGGAAACGAGACAGCTCCCGAGGGAGGCTGAGTGATGAGCGGGAAGCGGAGGGCGGGTCTCAGGAGGGGATTCTCCGCTCGCAGAGCAGCGAGCCGGGCGGAGGTAAATCTCTGTCCTGGGACTGCACGGCTCAGCCGCAGAAGCCGCCACACCGCGGGCCCCGGACAAAGGCGGCAGTGATAAATGAATGACTCTTCCTGGGAAGCGGGCCTTCCCCAACATCCTCCTGGGAGCCAGCCCCCTTGACCTCTGTGTGTATGTGCAGATACTGACCTGGACTCACCCTTCTTCATCCCCGCCCCTCACCCCAGGGTTGTTGATGGACTCCAGGCAGACCAAGCAAGATCGGGACCATGGGGAAAGCCGGCCACGCACGCACGCACGCACGCACATAGAACACACGCCAATATGTTAGGCGGGGTCACCAGGTAAAAGGATGAGCTTTAGTCCGCGCTTCCCAGGTGACCGGGTACTTACACATGCTCTCATTTGAAGTTGGGCAGCTGCTTCAGCAACCTGGGACTCCTCAGCCCTCCAGTAACCCGGGCAACGAGGGTGCAACCCCTGCATGCAAGAATTTCTCTTCTCTGCTAAAGGCTGGAATTCATGCTGAGGGTTTACATCATCACCGGTCTGTCTCCATCACACTTTATGACAGCACAAGGCACTGTTCCCATTCATTAACACTTCAGTCTCTGGGAATTCGCATGAGCGCAAGCACACGTGTGTGTGTGCATGGGTGTGGGTGTCTATTTGTATGTGCAGCTCTATACCACTTCTGCGAATGGAAAGAAGCAATACTGGAGATACACAAAATATCCCAAGTCATTTCATTTTTTTATATTTTTTATTGATTTCAGAGAGGAAGGGAGAGGGAGAGAGAGATAGAGACATCAATGATGAGAGAGAATCATGGATTGGCTGCCTCCCGCACATCCCCTACTGGAGATCGAGCCCACAACCCGGGTATGTGCCCTTGACTGGAATGGAACCTGGGACCCTTCAGTCCGCAGGCGGATGCTCTATCCACTGAGCCAAGCCAGCTAGTGCCAAAGTCATTTTTAAGGCTTTGTAATGCATGAGATGCGTTGTAGTGGAGGCTATCAGCAGGTGTTTGAGAGCATTTTTAAATGAGGCTGCTGTCGTCGGGAAGAGATAGGACGGGCAACCCCGTCTGGGATTAAAGACTGGCCCCAGATAATCTACAGATCGCCTGGCAGAGCCTCGAGCCGCAAGCCACAGACAGGCATCCGGGGCACAGCATTCACGCTGGCTCCTCCCCACTGCTCAGACCTGGGGCACCCGGGACAGTGCTCAAGGACAGTGGCCTCAAGGCCACGAGTTCGAACCATGCACCAAATCTTGTAGACAGATACTCTCCTTGTTCTGGTTTCTGGAGGTAGAAGGCGGTGGGGTGGGGTGGGGAGGACAAAGAGTCATTGATTAGGGTGGCGTTGCTACAAAGTCAAAGCCAGAGACCTCTGTGGCTTTGGACTGTACGCTGGCAGGCTTGGCTTGGGGGGTTGAAGAGGGGCCCCGATATTCACAACTGCACATTGTGAAGCAATGCCACCATTGCAGGGAGTGACATCCCAGCCACCAGCCCTCCCCCACCTCGGTCCTGAAGGCCACCCAGTCCTGGCAGGGCCTGTCCCAAGGTCGTTCCTCCAACACCGTGGCTGTCAGGCCACACCTGGCTGACCTCCCATTAGGAGAAGACAGCCGGTGGCACCAAGAACCCATCTTTCTGATGGTGAAGCAAGCCTCGCCCTCCTTCCCAAGGCGTCTCCAAACTTCTGGGTGTTTTTTCCATGGTCCATCTCAGCCACTCTGAGATTCACCACGTTTCCCAATAGTCACTGCCCACGGAGCACCACGTACCATGAAAAGTCCAGCCACAGCCACCTGTGGTCAGAGGCAAAGGGTGGGGAGTCAAAGGTGAGGCCCCAGAGGGTCAGAGGAATAACTCCGATGGCTCAGCGAAACCTCCGCACTCAACACCTGCGGCCTCACACCTGCCGCAGAGCGGGGCCTCTTCTGGTTTCAGTCCCACCGCCCGCCTTCCCTCTGAAATGGGGAAACACAAACCAGATGCGCGGCTGTGAAAACCGAGAAAAGCCCAGCGCCCATCTCCTCCCCTCGCTCTGCCTCCTGGCCCTTCCCAGGGCCGATGGGATGGGACAGAGCCCAGCAGCTGGGTTGTCCCCTGAGCAGGGACAGATGTGGTGTCTCTGGCCCGGACTCTCAGAAAGGTCCCAGCTGAGGAGGCTGCCTGGTGGCCAAGTGATTCCTCCCAGCTGCCATGCAGCGACGAGGGGTCCCAGCTGGTGCTGGTTGATGAAGAACAGGTCTGGGCCTGCTCCCTTGGCTACAGGACCCGTCTGTCCCACTCGCTAGACTCAGGATGTAATTAGTCATCGAGGTCACGGTGGAGCTCCAGGCCTGGCCCCTCAGGACAGTTGAGTAAAAGCGGATTTCTGGGAGGGTGTCGCCACGACAGAATACCACTGGCTGACGCTGGGGGTGGAGAGAGACGCCCAGCCTGTGTGCCCGCCACCTGTGCAGGCTTTCTGATGAGGGGCTTACAGCCGGCACCAGTTGCAACAGGCACACACCGGCCACAGGCTCATGCAAGGTCAGACCACATGAGATCACGGCTTTTATTCTTTTATTTTTACTTATGTATTTATTTTTTAACAAGAACATGGAGGAACATGAACAGGCAGAAGCAGTCAGGTGTACGGGGTTGGGGGTGGGGGGGTAGGGCCAGGTGAACAGTCGGAAGTGGTCCAGTGACAAAGGGGTGGGGCCAGGTGGACAGCCAAAGTAGTCATGTGAACAAAGGGGTGGGGCCACTTGAACTTGGACACTGGTCCAGGGAACTAGGGGGTGTGGCCCCCTGAACAGGCAGGAGGGGTCTGGTGATACCCGAGATGCCCCCCACCCCACCCGACTGGGCAAACTCTGGATGGCATGTGGAGGTTCCCTGCCCTCAGGATCAAGAGATGCCCTGCAAACCTAGCACCAGGCTAGCCTCAGGGCCCAGCGACAAATAAGGGACACTGGTGGGGGAGGCCAGGGCGCCCAGAGCGGGCCAGGGGTTTAGGGGTCCCAACACAGTTGTCCAGCCACCAGTGAGGGACACTGGTGGGGGAGGACAGGGTGACCAGAAGGGACCAGGGGTTTACGGGTCTCAACGCAGCCGTTTCCCTGAGATCAAAGCCCACAGGCAGGGCTCAGGGTCTCAGGATATTGCAGTGAGACATGCCCCGATGGGAGGCAACACACAAGGTCCCTGGGCACATGGACCCCATGGCTGTCTGGAAAGGGGGCTGGCATCCAGCTTTCTTGCTGCCCTCCCAGCTGCGTAGAAGTCAGCCTAAGGGCAGGAGGTAACTCCGGCTGCCGGGGGTTAGGGGAGACCCACCCCTCCAATGAGTAGCTAACCAGCCCTGCTGGTGTGGGGCAGTGGTCAGGGAAACAAGAGGGTGGGACCAGGTGAGCAGCCAGATGTGGTCAGGTGAACAAAAGGGTGGGACCAGGTGAGCAGCCAGATGTGGTCAGGTGAACAAGGGCCTGGGGCCAGGTCAACAGCCGGAAGTGGTCCAGAGATGGAGGGGCTGGGGCAGGGTGGACAGCCAGAAGTGGTCCGGTGAACAAAGAGGTGAGCCACTTGAACTTAGACATTGGTCCCGGGAACTAGGGGGTGCGTCCCAGTGAACAGGGAGGAGGGGTCTGGTGAGGCTCAGATGTCCCCCCCGCCCACACACACACACACACACACCTGGTTGGGCAGACTCTGGATGGCAGCCAGAGGGTCCAGGCCCTCAGGATCAAGAGGTACCCTGTGAACCTAGGAGCAGGCTGACCTCAGGTCCCAGCGACCAGTAAGGGACTCTGGTGCGGGGAAGACAGGGCGCCCAGAAGGGTCGAGCGGTTTAGTGGTTGCAACACAGCTGTTTCCCTGAGATCAAAGCCCACAGGCAGTGCTTCTGCTCTCAGGACAGTCCAGTGAGCGATGCTTCAATGGGGGGCGCCTCGGTGGACACCTGCCCACTGGAACCCCCTTGGCTGTCTTGAAAGGGGGCTGGCATCCAGCTTTCTTGCCATCCGCCCAGCTGCGTAGGAGTCAGCTGAGACAGAATGTAACTCTAGGGCTACCTGGTGTTAGGTGCGTAACCCAGCCCCTAGAGCAGCCGTGGGCAAACTACGACCCGCGGGCCGGATCCAGCCCGTTCGGCTGTTCTATCCGGCCCGCGGAGCCGAAAGAGCGGAGGGTTCTCTTGCTCTCCCCTCCGCTTCTTTACTTTGAATTTATATTAGTTCACACAAACACTCCATCCATGCTTTTGTTCCGGCCCTCCGGTCCAGTTTAAGAACCCATTGTGGCCCTCGAGTCAAAAAGTTTGCCCACCCCTGCCCTAGAGTTTCGGATGTCCATCCCTCTGAGAGTAGCTAACCAGCCCTGCCTGAGATGGCTCCGCCTTTGGGCAAGACTGTTTGCAGGCGGATAGTCCCTTCCCTCAGCAACCAGGGGTGCTCTGTGAACCAGGCAGCCGGCTGGCCCTCAGGGCCCAGCGACCAGTAAGGCTCTCTGTTGGGAGGAGGACAGATCTCCCGGAAAGAAACAGCGGTTTAGAGGTCTCAGGGCAGCTGTTTTCTGAGATCAAAGCCCACTGGCAGGGCTCAGCATCTCAGGACAGTCCAGTGAGAGATGCCCTGATTTTGAGGGGGCGCGTCACAGAGGGCACCTGGCCACATGGACCCTCACGGCTGTCTTGAAGGGGGGGCTGGCGTCTGCCTTCCTTGCCTTGCTCCCCGCTGCGTAGAAGTCTGCCCGTGGGCAGAAGGTGACTCTGGGGCAATGGGTGTTGGGCATGTAACCCAACACCCAGGTGGGGAGGTCCACCCTGTGTGGGAAGATCAAACCAGCCCAGCCGGTGTTGCCCAGTGGCTGAGCGTCAACCTATGAACCAGGAGATCTGGATTCCATTCCCGGTCAGGGCACATGCCTAGTTGGAGGTTAGATCCCCAGTAGGGGGCGTGCTGGAGGCAGCCAATCAATGATTCTCTCTCATCATTGATGTTTCTATCTCTGTCCCTGTCCCTGTCCCTTCCTCTCTGAAGTCAATAAAAATAACTTTTTAAGATATAAGGCGAAATCCTAACAACAATATGAGGGCCACCTCTCACTATCTATAGCCACGCCCTGACCCTGACCCACCCCAGCCCCAGCATGAAGCCTGACCTTAGCCCTGACCTCAAAGGTGGACCATTCACAGCATGGCGACTCTTCCTGGGCCAGGGCCACCTCCTACCGCCCTCTTATGGTGGCACGTGTCCTCCTGGCTCCTCCTCTGTCTCCCCCAAGCCCAAGAACTGACCCTCTCCCCTGAGTCCCAGTTGAGGCGTCCAGAGTGCTGGGGTCAGAAAGGTTCACCTTCTGCTCACAGCTGTCTCCACTCCTCACACAGCCAGCAAATGCCTGTGAGGATGCCTCCAGAGGGGGAAGGGCACCGATGTCTGGGCAGAACCCCTTGGCAGAGCCCTGGGGAAACAGGGACCCAGATTGGTGGGGGGCGGGGGGGAGTTCAGTGAACACAGGTGTGGCCCTGTGAGGGAGTGGTCAGGTGAACAACAGCGTGTGGTCACGTGAACAAGGGGTGTGGCCAAGTGAACAGGTGGAAGTGGCCATGTGAACAAGGGGTGTGGGGCCAAGTGAACTGGTGGAAGTGGTCACGTGAACAAGGGGTGTGACCTACTGAACAGGTGGAAGTGGTCACATGAACAAGAGGTGTGGCCAAGTGAACAGGTGGAAGTGGGCACGTGAACAAGGGGTGTGGCCTAGTGAACAGGTGGAAGTGGTCATGTGAACAAGGGGTGTGGCCAGGTGAAGAGGGAGGCTGAGATGGAAGGGATGGGGCCAGGAGCCATCCTGTTGGTTTTAGTCCAGTCTGTTGTCATGGGAGCCACAGCCCCAGGAAATAGACCCCTCCTGGCCCCTCCTTTTGAGGCTTTGACAGGATTCTGGAAAGAGCTGAGCCCTGTGCTCTGGCAGGGGAGACCCCCTAAACCTCTCACTGCAGGGCTCACGGGGAGATCCATCCCTGTGTCTATGCCTTGACCATGTCTCCTGCTCCCCCAGGGGCTCCTGGGCAGTGACAGTGCAGTGGGCACGCCAGGGCAGGCTGCTTGGTAAGGAAGCGCAGGCCACATGGAGGATGATGCAGGGCACTCCCCAGCCCGCCCTTACCTCCCAGGCCTCCCCCCAATGAGTTCCGCCTGGGCTCGGCTTCCTGGAGCGCCTGGGTTGACAGGAGCCAGCAGCTGGCTTGTCATGCCCATATTCTAGGTGCCAAAACTGAGGCTCAGAGAGGGGGAGCAGAGGTCCCTACCCCCAGTCCACCTCCCGCTCCACTCAGCCCAGCTCACAGGCAGCTCCCCCAGCTGCCACCTGGTTGCCATGGTGTTGGAGGAGGAGAAGATTCCTGAGAAGCAATCTCACAATACCCATCAGCGGGCCCCTCCTTCCTCACTCCCTCTCTCCAGCATCAAAGCCTCCTTTTGTGCAGCTGGGCCGGGGCCTACCTGGCCAGGCAGCCGGGAGCAAAGGAGGCCAAGGAGGCAGAGGGTCCAGGAAACTTCCTAGGCCAGTGGTCAGCAAACTCATTAGTCAACAGAGCCAAATATCAACAGTGCAACGATTGAAATTTCTCTTGAGAGCCAAATTTTTTAAACTTAAACTTCTTCGAACGCCACTTCTTCAAAATAGACTCGCCCAGGCCGTGGTATTTTGTGGAAGAGCCACCCTCAAGGGGCCAAAGAGCCGCATGTGGCTCGCGAGCTGCGGTTTGCCGACCATGGTCCTAGGGCATTCCAGGTGTCCCCACCGCCCTCCCACAGTTCCCAGACCAGGTGGCTGTTTCCTGCCTCCCTGCCTTCGCACATGCGGGTCCCTCCACCTGGAATGCCCTTCCTCATCCTTCAAATCCCAGCTCGGCTTTAACTCCACTGGAGAACCTTCCCTGAGTCCCGAGGGGCTCCCCCTGCATCCTGCACCCACCGGGTGGTGCTAGCTCTGCCTTTGTGTCCCAGCCCCTGGCACAGACAGGTGCTCAGTAAATCTGGAAGGGAAGGAGGGAGGGGAGGGAAGAGGGAGGGAGGGAGGGAAGTGAGCAAAGAAACACCTCTCCTAGGATGGGAGAGGATCTGGACCATGAGCACCCGGCACAGGGCTAGGCACGGAGCAAAGCCCACTTCCTTCCTGCTGCCTCCACGTGAGCCTGGGCTCCAGCACCTTCTGCCTCCTCCGATTTGGACCGGGCTCAGGGGTCGTCTCCATACCCACAGGCCTGTGTCTGCTGCCCATTAGGATGCGAGGTAATGACACCAGGATTCCGGACGGACGTGCACTTGACTTCTTAAGGAGCTGGTGTGTTTGGGAGAAAGGCCTCCATTCTTGGAAATCCCGGACTGTGCAAGCTTGCAAGGGCCTGAGGGCTGACCTTGAGCAGGGGTTTTCAAACTGAATACTTTCCGCCAACAATGCCTTGCCTGCCCGCCATTATATAAAACAGATGGAAACTAAGCTGCTTGGGGCGAAGTGGTGGGTGTTGAAGGCACCTGGGAGATGGGACCGGAGCCCCATTTCCCCTGAAGCTCTGGGTCCGGGGAGATGGGGGTTGGGGTTGGTCCTGGCGGTGGGAGGGGGCAGCCAGGAGAGAGGGAGAGCCCTGGGGAGCTTCCAGTGGCTGATATTTACTAACTGGTACAGGAGGGCTTCGGTCTCTTCAGAACTTCCTGTTCACGGTTCATGCCCGTGTGGCTGGGCCAGCGAACCCATCGCCCTGGACCAGGCTGCCTGGGTTTGAACTGCGCTCCCAGCAAGCTCGTCCGTTGGTGGCGCTGCAGGGGTGGGAACGGATGAGCAGGGCACAGCGCAGCGCGGGGTGCAGGCCGCCCAGCGGGGGATCCGGCCGGTCCTGCCCTGGCTCTGAGGGGTTCACAGACAGCACCGGACTTCAAAGTCCCGCGGTTTTCCCAGGAAAGTGAGGGGGAGGCCGGGAGTGAAGGCCTCTCCCGCGCCCACACCTCACCCCCAACGCCCACCTGGAGCACCTCCATCCAATGCGTTGCCAGGAGACCACTGTTTGTAGACAGCAGAATCCTCTTCCCAGCCCGGCCAGCGTGGCTCAGTGGTTGAGTGTTGACCTATGAACCAGGAAGTCCCGGTTCCATTCCCTGTCAGGGCACATGCCCAGTAGGAGGTGTACAGGAGGCAGCCAATCAATGAATCTCTCTCATCATTGATGTTTCTATCTCTCTCTCCCTCTCCCTCTCTGAAATTTAAAAAAAAAAAAAAAAAAAGAATCCTCTTTCCAAACAAAAGATGCAGAACTGCAGTGTTCAGCCAGGTCCAAGGGCAGCCGCTCAGGTGGACACGGGGAGAGCCACTCACACTCACACTCGCCCACCCCCACCCCCACCCCACAGCAGGGCCCGGGGCCTCATCTGCTGTCACTGACAGGGGGGACGCGGAGGCCCATAGAACAGGACGTGCATTTCCCAGGCTACACAACCGATCGGTGTTACCAGCTCGGCTGAATGACAGGGCTTGTGACCCTAGCCGTCGGGGAGCAGTGCATTCCCATGGACGGACAGCGGTTCATACAGGCGGGAGGAATGAGGGGATACAGGTGTGGACGAAAGGGGCCACATGCTGACCTGACCAGCTCAGGGGAGGCCTGCACGGCGGTCTTGCAAACTCAGAGACCTAAAGTGACCACAAAGGATGGTCTGAAATTAAACTTGAACTAAACGCAGTGATGGTGAGCAGTCACCTCCTAGGCCCGTATCTTCACTGACAAGGTCAACCTTTACCTTAACTGAGCCCATCTGTCTTTTTGCATCTATGATAGCATACCCTTGAAATGTCTGGGTAACTGGTAACTTCTCTTGTTCTGGAGCCCCTGGGCGCCAAATGTGGTGGGCGCCAGGACAGATGCCACCAATTCCTTCATTATCATGTTCATTGTTCCTGCACCCACCTAAGTATGTGTCCATCATTTTACCTTTTATCCAACCCCAGGGGTTTCTCCCCCCCCACCCCCCCACCCCGCTTTGCTTTATCCCACCTCCTTAATCCATCACCAATGAATTTCATGCAACCCACCTCTGTCCCTCCTTTGATGGCAATGTATAAATACAGATGCAACCCGCCATTCTCCGGAGCATGATCTCAATTCGTTGAGGTTCTGCTTCCCGGCATATGTCGACAGTTTGGCTCAAATAAACTCACAAAAATTCTTTACAGGTTTCAGTGTTTTTTTTTACGTTAACACAGGTCGGTTTCAGTTTTGTCTCAGCCGCTTCCTGGCTGCCTCAGGCAAACCCCTCCATCTCAGCCGGCCTCCATCGGGGCTAGATCCAGGCCTCCTGCTCAAACATCCGTGTCTGGAAAACGCTTGGCCTCACGAGGTAGAACAACACCTGGGGGTGAGCCGAGAGCGGGGATCCGGACAAAGGGCCTGCTGGGAGGCAGGGCTGAGTCTGCGCCTCCCCAGCCAGGGCCAGCATCTCTGCTGCGCCTCAGCCACAGCGGCCTTGCCAGGCCGCAGACAGGTGCTTTTTTGGGGCTGTGGGAGTGGAGAGAGCAAAGAGCAAGGGCACAGGCCAGGTGAGGGGAAAAAGACTCATTTTTCTTTTCAGAGAAAGACCTGTTCTCGCCTTCCCTTTCTGGGTGACAGGAAACAGCTAAAGATTGCTGATGAAGCGTCGTGCAAATAGGTCAACCCCAACGACACCCAGGGAGCTCTGACCAAGAAAGGAAGTGATGATGGGGCACGCGGCACACAGCGCCATCTGGGTCAGCCTGGAGGACTTCCTGGAGGCGAGCTTTCAGCTGGTTTTCCCAGGGGGTGAGAGAAAGGTGAGGGGGACAATCAAGCATGAGCCTGGGTGTGTGGGCGTTAACACCCAAGGAATGATGTGAGCAAAGACGGAGAGAATAGGAGATGAATCGAGGGCCAGAAGTAAGGAGATGAGCTTTGACGGGGAGGCATCGTCAGGGCCGGACGTGGGGGGTGGGGGGAAGCTGGGATTCTGAGCTTTTGCAGGAAGCAGCACAGGACCTGGAAGGGATGGAGGATTCTGAACAAGGACCCTCGGTGTCCTTCCAATCTGGGGTTTGGCCATGGAATTAAGGGGCCCATCCCAGAGCGTTAACTACAACTCCCAGACAGCACCTCAGTTCCAGAGGGGCAAGGGTTGGATCCCCTCCTTCTCCCCCGGCTTTCAGACCCTGCACCCAGGCTGACATATCCCTGGCCAGCCTCAGACCCAGCCGTCTGCGGGCTTTGTGCTGCCATCTGGTGGTGGAGGAATGGAAGACCAGTCTTACTGGTTCGGGAACTTGCTGGGGAGGGTGGCGGCGAGGGGGTGGGCAGTGGCCAGGGAGTGGGTTGTGGGTGGAGTTTGCTTGGAATTTGCTGAGGCCCTTTGGAGAGTGAAGGGGGAGGTGGTGTCACTGGGCGTCCACAAATCGTTCCTCTTTCTAAAAGGTACAATTTTTTTGCACTTCCATTTGTCCCTTTTTCTTTTCTTTTTTTTTTTTCTTTTAAAATTTTTTTTATATATTTTATTGATTTTTTACAGAGAGGAAGGGAGAGGGATAGAGAGCTAGAAACATCAATGACAGAGAAACATCGATCAGCTGCCTCCTGCACACCCCCCATTGGGGATGTGCCCGCAACCAAGGTACATGCCCTTGACCGGAATCGAACCCGGGACCCTTCAGTCCGCAGGCCGACGCTCTATCCACTGAGCCAAACCGGTTTCGGCCATTTGTCCCTTTTTGCCCACCACGTAGCACAGGGCCTGCAAAGAGCAGGTACTTAGGATCTGCTGGTTTTTTCTTAACAGTAATGCACTAACATGCGGCAGATGCTTATATATACTACCCAGCCTCTTCCTCCCAACAACCCGGAGAGGAGCGGGTTACGATCTTTTCGTAAAAGAGGGAACTGAAATTGTGAGCCACCCATTGAGTCACTTGGTGAGCCGTCCATGAGCACAGCCATGTGTCATTGTCCGGGGCACTGGGACGCGGAGGTGGGTGCCCAGGGTAGCGTGCGCCTTCCCAGAGCTGACGGCGGGGAGAGAAGAGAGTCATTATGCAATCACACCAGGGTAACTCGCGGGTTTTCGCTGTGATGAATACCCTAAAAAGGAGAAAAGGCGCGGAGTGCTTACAGATGCTAACTAATGTTGAGCCCTTTTGGTTCAAACATTTACCTCTCCCAGCCTGACTTGCATCCACGAAGAACACAAGCGAATACTCCTTCCCCTGCGCCTTCAGCTTCTTCCCCCCCCACCCCACCCCCCCCACTTTTAATTCCATCTCCTCCTGGGGTCTGCTCTCTTTTCTCTCTTCCTAACGGACTCCTCTTCTCTGCCAATGCTATGCGTTTTTGTCAGTAAACCCCCAAAGATGGGTGGGATTGCAGAAGGAGAGCTTGGGAGAAAGGGCACGCATTTCATTCCTCGCCCCTTTCGCTCGATCTCGCCCATTCCTTTCTTGTCTTGAGCCCATGGATGAAGACGGGAGATGCCAGCTCCCAGCATTGCCCAAGAGGGGGCCCTCTCTACTTTCAGTACCCTCTTTTCTGTTCCTGTCTTGGGTGTTTCACTTCCTGTCCACCTCACGGGAGTTTTTGCCTCTGTCACTTCCCCCTCACCCCTCGCCTGGCACTAACGTCTCCTACAGTAACGTCTCCTACCGTTCAGGCAATCTGCAGATGTCTCAAGTTGTATTTTAGTTTTCTTCTACCTTTTTCCTGTTGCTTCCCTATTCTCTTTCTGCAGACTTAATCAATAAACATTCACCTAGCATTTTTTATGGAAACTTGTTAAAAAAAAAAAAAAGAAAGAAAGCGAATGAACCCTTATTCACCCAGCAAAGCACAGCGTCCTAAGGAATGGGACTTCGCAGGACAAGGTAAACCAGGTGCCAACGCCGGTGTCTGACCCAGGACTCTCCGGACGGACGTGGTGTCTGCAGGGCTGACACGGCCTGGCTCCGGCGGTGGGAGAATTTCAGAAGCCTCGGGCAAAGCCACGCCTTTAGTTGTGCCGAGGCTGCCCCAGCCACACCGAATGGCAGCGGCTCTCCTTGGGCTGAGTCCTCACCCTTCGGGGAGGTGTCCCAGCCGCGTTGGCCCGGAGCTGTGCCGGCCGTTACACACGTTCACGGCAGCCGTGGGCAGACACGCTGGCCGTCACATAATACACGTCGCATGATAAACGTAGCTGGTTTTGCGGGCACCTGGGGGGGATCATTTATACAGAGATTTCAGTGGGAATGACCACAGAGCAGGAGCTGTGTGGGAGATGGGAGTGGGACCTGATCCTTCGGCTCACCCCCCACCCACATCCTCGCCTCTGGACATCGGGTGGCTAGTCCAGCAGCCCCCACCTCTCTCCCTGCCCTGCTCTGCTCAGCTCGGCCCGGCCCACCCCCTGACCCTCTGGCCCGGCCCACCCCCTGACCCTCTGGCCCGGCCCACCCCCTGACCCTCTGGCCCGGCCCACCCCCTGACCCTCTGGCACGGCCCACCCCCTGACCCTCTGCCAATTGAGGGCCCGTTCTTAGCTGCAAGGCGTTCAGCCCCTGAGAAGGGTCAGCAGGAATCCCAGGCAAGACCACGGGCAGCCAGGCCTGGGGGACGGGGCTCACTGTCACCAGGAGCACATCCCACCAGTTGTCCCAGGGGCCAGCCTGCAAAGTGAGGGCCTGGGATGGGGTGGGGTCGTGGGCAGCGAGTCCCGGCCTGTGGGTGTTCCCAGGGCGCCGGGAGGTGACCTCTGCGGCACTGTCCAGGGGGAGGGCCTGCGCGGGTTTCCCTGGAGGAGAGGGGTCTGGAGGAGAAACTGGGGTGTGTGCGGACAGAGGGGAGCCCGGGTGCCAGAGACGTCACACGTTCTGGGAGCTGAGGAGTCGGATAGGAGCCACCTGGTCCTAGGTGCTCACCAGGTTAGTGCTAATCTCTCTCTCTCTCTCTCTCTCTCTCTCTCTCTCTCTCTCTCTCTCTCTCTCTCTCATTAAGCCACTGCTCTCAGGAAGCTCATGCCAGCACCATCGCTATGGGTGGACCTGACCTCAGGTGACTGGAGGTGCTGGCGTTTGGAGCTTAAAAAGTAGGAGGGGGAAATCATGTTTACCCTCAAATTTTCACCTGCCGTGTTTTAAAAAGCCTCAGGACCTGGGATAGCGGACACTCTGGAGGCCAGGTGCTGGCTCAGAAACCCTGGCCCCTGGACATCCAGTTCCCCCCTCCCCTGGCGCCGCGTAGCGGGGAGGGTGGCTCCAATCCCCAGGTTGTGCCGCAGTGTGCAGATGCCGGTGTGTCTGGCGCCCTCTGGTGGCCACGGGCCGCGCATGCTTCCGACCCTTTCTGCAGAGCTTCTCTATGTAGGTCCAGTGGGACTGACCTCTTGGGGTGGGAGCAGATCACACAGCCAAGGCAAGAGAGCTTAGGCCAGTCTATTGTTCCATGCTGGTTATTAAGGGCATCCTCTCTGTCGGGAACAAGGTTCACGCAGACATTATCATGCATTCATTCATTTATTCCCCAATATATGCCAGGCATCTCTTAGAAAGTCATGTGTAAGCAGAGACCCCATAAAGGGAGAGAGGGAATCCTGGGAATGTTTGGGGAAAGAGTCTTTCTTCCAGGTCATGGGGACAGTGAAGGCGCAGGCCCTGCCATAGGGATGTGCATGCTGGGTCTGAAGACCAGCCGGTAAGGAGGCAGCTGGCCAGGCCTAAGGGGAAAGGGAACGTGGAGGTGGTTCCGCAGCCGCTCTCGGGGAGTGAGTGAGTGAGTGAGTGAATGAATGAAGTAGGTGGAGGCGTGCAGATTGCCACAGGAAGCCCAACCCGTGCCTCCACGTCCCTTTCGGGGCCTCTGGACCTTCTCCTTAAAGACACCTCTCCATGGTCCCTGCTTGTGAAGGCTTCCTTTCCTTCGGCACTCGTGTACTCTCTTCCCCAGCTCAAGCCAATTCCTCTGCCTCGGGTTCAAGTTCATTGCTCACAACTCGGCTTCCCTCTCCAGCTCTGGGGAAGGAGCTCCTGATGCAACTAGTATGTGTTGGGCAGCTCCTGTCTGCCAAGCTCTGCTGTCCCCACGGGCTTGGCTCATGCCTGGTGTGGAGCTGGGGCTGGTGAGTCAGACAGACCTGGCTGCTGGCTGGCTGTGGGGCAGCAGCCGGCAAGTTACTCGACCTTGCAACGCTTCGGGAATGAAAACAGTGCCCGCCTCTGTTAGGTGTTAACCTTATCGCAGGAGCCAGGAGGGAGAATTTCAATGAGACCCTTATTTCCAGGGTCTACGGTGTTTCCCTTCGGAGCCACGGCCCCTCTCTCTGAGTTCGCCCTGGGGTCCACCTCTCTTACAGGAAGAACGTCTGCTTATTTTCTGAAAGCTCGTGGGCCTCCAATAGGGGGCGGTGGGAAGGGAGGGGAGTGTCTGCAGCCCCTTGTAGAGTGACTTCCAGCCCCTTCCACTGCTGCCCGCAGCCCCCACTGCTGACCTTACAGCAACCATGACCTTGACCATTATCAGATGAACTTGAGGGCCGGGGACAGGGAGATCCAGCATCTGCATTCTCTGCCCCTCACATCCCAGGAAGAGAGGTCTGGGGACGGGTGTAGACCCACTGCCCCTTCAGGTCCACACCAGGGGATCTTGGGGATCTGGATTAGGGAAGCCCTGGCCAGAGTTCAGAGAAGAGAGGGAGTGTTTGAGGCAGAACAGGCTCAGAGACGCATGGCGAGCCCTGCACCACATCCTCAAGGCAGGGAGGAGCTCTGCGCTCTCCTTTTTTCTTGGTGGCTAAGTCCTCTCCTATCTAGTTTCGGCTTCCCTGGGTATCTCTCTGTACTTCCCCCACATGGCCACTGGGTGGCACTGTTGGATGACCCTGGAATTTCAAGTGCCAGGCAGGCGACTGAGCTCAGCGTGTGGAGGGGTGAGGAGACCTCGGCTTCCACTCCGGGTCCCTCCTTTCAGCCTCCCCTCATGCCCCAGGCTCTTGTCCATTCCTAGACTGTCTTCCCTCTCCCAGGTGCATCTTGCCCCTGCAGCGCGGGAAAGTGCCACGATGGCTCCGTCCCCTCCATCCTCTCTGTTCCTTTTCCCCTTCTTCCGCCGGTCAGAGAGGCTGTCGTCTGGAACCCCGGATCTGGGTTCCTGCACAAGGTCCCGCTGCCTCTGCAGACCAGGCTCATTGCAGTCAACAGGCACTGATTTGTCATCTGCTGGTTTCCTATCCAATCTCTCACGAGTTATACTTCTTACATCTGGGGAAGCCTTGCCTGCGTGGTGTGTGACGGTCAGGCTGTTCTTAAAGATCCCCTTTTTGGTCCCTTGTCCACCAAATGTCCCCCACATCTAACTGAGCCCCCTCCCTGCAGCCTGGGTCCATTTTCTCTCTGTGGGCTGCAGTGTGGGAAGCCCCGAGCTGCCTTGCAATGGCCCTCCTTGGACTGGGAGAACATCGTTAAGATGCACCGAGTGTCAGGGTTGCACTGTCCTGAATTTCATCAGGGCCCGTCTCCAAAGTGACTTGGCATCTCTGACGTTCTTCCCTCCCTCTCAACACGGAGAGACGTGCTGGGGGGCACGGCTAGCCTGGGCACCAGGGCGGCCTGCCACTTCCTAGAGGCACATGACCTTGAGCAGGTCACATGACCTCACTGAACCTCCGTGTCCTCTCAGTCAAATAGCTATGGCAGGGTTCCTTCTAATACCACGGTCCCAGTTCCTCACCGGGGTGAAGTCAGAGAACTGGTCACAGGACAAGAAGGCGTCATGTGCATTATGGGGCCCCGCTTCCCCATTTCACAGGTGTGGAAGCTGTGGCCCAAAAGGAGAAGGGATTTACCCAAGGTCATCCGCCCCAAGGTCGCCCAGGTAGTGGCAGAACTGGGGCTGGCACTGCTAGGCCGATGGTCTTTCCATGATATCAACTTGCTTCTCCTTCGCTCTGTTCCCTTCTCCATGGACCGAAGGCGGAAAACGGGGCGGGGAAGGACATGGGGTCACAGGAACAGTCGGCCCCCGGAGATGAGCAGCCGAGCCAGGACTCACCTCCAGGCCTGAGTCCAGGTCTTAACCTAATCCGTCTGTTCAAACCAGCGAGAGCCTTCCAGGCACTTTAGTTTGATGGGGACGGAGGATGGGATCCCCGTAGGATGGGGACGGAGGGAGGGTGGGAAGCATCAGACCATAAAGGGCTTCGTGTGCCTTTTAGGACATGCAGGTTGTATCATAGCAACAGGAAGCCAGGGAGGAGGTCAGAGGTAAGTGACCACCAGGGCAACTGTGTGGAGAGGAGCCGGGGTGGGGTGGGGGTGGGGCTGGTCTGAAAGCGGGGGAGCAGGAAGGTTGTAGCTGCCCAGGCCATGCCTGCTGGTGGCCTGAACCAGGGTAGAGGGGAGGGACGGAGCCAGAGAAACGTGGGCAGATGCCAAGGCTAAGGGAGTGGCCGGATGTGGGGGATGGCAGGTGAGAGAGCAGATAAGGATTTTCCCGTTGGTTTCCGGTTTGGGCAATAGGGTAAAAGGTGCGTCTCCCCAGCAAGGGGAATGTGAGGGAGACGCGCCTGGGAAGTGGGGCGAATGGCTCTGCTGCTCCGGAGATGAGCCTGGGCTGGAGACAGAGCGTCCAGGGGTCAGCCATGGGCAGTGCCCGGGACCTGGGACCAGCAACCTCTGCTCTGGCTCTGACCTGCCTCAGGCCAGCTGGTCACCTCTGAGAGCCATCGGGGAGCTGGTGGAGGTGCCAGCGTGGAACAGGAATTGTCCCTCTTGCAGGTGGGAGGAGGGGGCATTCAGAGTTCCCTCCCCAGACATCCAGGCCAGCTGGGCATCACAGCCCAGAAAGGATCCTGAGCCTGACGAGCCGGGACTGAGAGAGGACACTCCCGTGCTCAGGAGCAGACCTCCTCGGGCAGCAGACTTACAGGTGGCCCAGGGCACAGGCCTGGAACACAAAAGGTGTCGCTGTCACCGTCATCGCAAACCTCTCCCTCCTCCATCCCTGACAGAGGAGAGTCTCTTGGTGGCGATGCCGCGAGGATGACCTGTCGACAGCTGGCCCTTCGTGTTTGCTTTGGAACAGGCTCTGTTCTGAGTGCCTTACATTCCAGCCACACGATAAAGCGCCCGGGCCGGGAACTGAGTCACTGAGCTACGCAGGGCAGGCCCGGGATGAGGCCCCGATCTGCTGGCCCCAGCGGCGGGATGGAACCACGCCCTTCTGCCTTCGGGTGTTAGTCTGATGGTGAGGCACCCCGCACAGTGCCTGTCAGCGGCGGCTAGGAGCCGTGCGGGAGGCCCACCCCTTAGCCATTTTTATTCGGCCAAGGCTTGCAGCGGAGTGGGGTAAGTGTGAGGGCACTAATTCAGGACAGGAGCCGAGGCCCAGGCCTCCACACAGGAGTTCCTTAGAGGCAGCTGGGGTTAATCTCAGAGGGCTTCTTGGAGGAGGAAGCCCTCAGGTGAATAGGAAGCTGGAATAGCTGCTCATTCGACTTCCAGGCGAAGTCCTCCGATGTCAGGCATGGCGCACCCTGCAGGGCACAGCCGTGACAGCAGTGACGACAAGAACAGGGAGCTACTCTTCCACGCTGGCCAGGCTCCTGCTTCTCCCAGCACAGCCACATTGTCTCCGCTCCAAGCCTAACAAGGGGACTCTAACACTTATTTCCTCCCTTCCTTCCTCTCCCTTCAAACCCCAGGAAGCCTGGGGCGTGTGTATGGGGGTTGGGAGGGCAAGAAGGGGGAATGTTATCCTTCCTCTTTGACAAGTGAATTGCGGCCCAGAAAGGTCAAGTGAGCGACCTTGGGTCACACAGCCCTGCATGCTGAGACTGAACCCCAGGCTGCAGCCCTGGTTGGATGCGCTGCATCGTGCTTCCTGCGCCGGAGTGAGGGACGCTGGGTCTGGGCCCTGCCGACGTGAGAAGCAAGGACAGAGCACCGTGCCCTCGGGTCCTGGAGTTTGCACTGTTGCCCCCATTCCTGTGGTGTGAACAGTTCTTTGCCACCAGCACCAGCCCCCGTCTGAAGCACACCTCCCTGCCAGCTTGAGCAGCCTCCACCGGCCGTGCGGGTCTGCCCTGAGCATCTGCGAGTTCTCCTGGCCTGACTCCACCGTCGCTAAGGGCAGGACTGGAGCCCAGAGGCCGGCCCCAGCTAGCGGAGGAAGCGGGCAGCAAGAGGCGATGGTGATTTGTGGAGTCAGACGTCCCAGCCTCCCCACTAAATTACCCTGGACAGCGACTTGTCCTCTTTGAGCGTCAATAGCGTCCACTGTAAGATGGAGATCGTGGCATCCTTCCCACAGGGCGGCTGCGAGGATTAAATCAAAGGACTTATGAGAAGCTGTCAGCCCAGGGCCTTGGCCTGTACCCCACACTTCCCTCCCTGCTCCCCAGGGGCTGGAGGGGCTGTGCTGCCACAGCAGCAGGCGGATGGGGTCCTGGGGGAGCGAGCATCGGGGGAGGTGGCGTCATGCGAGGCAGGCCCACAGTCCTCTGGAAATGACACCTGAGAAGATGCCGTCTGCTGTGTTCGGACATGTGATGGGAGACTGGGTCCTGGGTGGGGTGGGCGTGGCACACGGCCTGGAACCCTCCTTTCACTGACTCCAGTCACAGCGCAGGAGCTGGAGCCAAACTGGAGGGGAAGGAGGGGGTGGGCTTGACCGGCCCCAGGGGAGGGATCAAGGGGCACTCAGCCGTGCTTGTGTGGCCAAAAGGAAGACGCGATGACCGCAAAGCGAGCTGACCGTGACTGAGCCCCCGGGTTAAGCTCGCTGGCTGTCCACCCCGCACGCCTCATTCCGTCCCCTCCGCCCTGTGAAGGAAGGGGTTTTGCTGTCCCACTCAGCAAGCTAGGACACTGAGGCACAGAGCGTTTCTCTAACCCGCTCGAGTTCACACCAGCTAGCAAGTGTCAGAGCTGGGAATGGGCCCGTGGTTTTCGAACCCAGCCCCGCGAACCCAAAAGAGCTTTGGGCGTGGGAGCCACACCCCACTCTCCTGAACAACTGTTGTGGTGTTTTTTGTTGTTTTTTTAAAATATATTTTATTGATTTTTCACAGAGAGGAAGGGAGAGGGATAGAGAGTTAGAAACATCGATCAGCTGCCTCCTGCACACCCCCTAATGGGGACGTGCCCGCAACCAAGGTACACGCCCTTGACCAGAATCGAACCTGGGACCCTTCAGTCCGCAGGCCGATGCTCTATCCACTGAGCCAAACCGGTTTCGGCTGTTTTTGTTTTTTAATGTCCTTCTTTAGTTTCTTTCTGTTGTTCAAACTTAGGCTTTGAAGGGGGAGGTAGGATGACATAACCCCGAGGCCATCAGATGGAACAGGGGTCAGAGAAAGATCCCAAAGAGGGCAATGAACTCCAAGTGCTGCCCAGCTCACGGAGCGGTGACGTGTGGGGGCTGGGGCACGTGCCCTAGAGACTCGAGGCCTCATTCACACCGCGGAGCCATCCCCACCCCGTGGCAGGGTGCTTCACCCCTCTCTGCCTCGGTTTCCTTTCCCTGAAATGGTGATGACGTGGAAGCTCTGAGAGCCGCAAGGAGGAAATGTCCCACTGGGCTGGAGGCCTCAGCAGGGTCTGACACGTGGTAGGCACTTGTCACCAATCAGCACGATGGTTCATTCTCCCGCAAGAGTTTTTCTTTGTCCACAGCTTTTGTTTTAACAAAGGAGAGCGAAGGAAAGCTATGGACACAATCGAACTTGGTAAAGGCCGCTGGGCTGTGACTGACATGGGAACCCAATGCGGCAAGAAGGAGAGACGGCCCTGGGGTGCTGGTCCGGGGAGGCTCCAGGGGTGTGGAGTGGGGTTCTGGGGGACAGTCTGGTGCGGCGGTGGGAATGGCTGGGATCTCAGGGAAAGTGAGGGGTGGGGCAAGCTCGTAAGCAGAGAGAATGGGGCCACCAGAAGCTGGTGGCTGTGCCAGCAGAGGAACAGCCAAACGCTGAGCTGGAGGCGGGGAGTGAGGTGGGGAGCTTCCTGGGAGGCCGAGCGCAGCGTCTGCTGGGCGCTCAGGTCTCTGTCGATGACGTCACCCTGACAGCAGCCCAGGAGGTACCGGCGTTTTGCAGATGAAGACACCGAGGTCCAGAGACGTGGCTTAACTTGCCTGGTAACTGGGCAGGGATTTCGGGTCTCGGCCTGGCCAGTTCCAAAATGCCCAGGCCATCCTCTGCCTGGGACATGGACGGCCCAGCTTCAAGGAGCCTGAACCCTAACCAGCCCTGTCTTAGCATCATCTGTCATCCCAAGAGCTCCCTGGGGTCACTACCCCCTGACCCCCCACCTCCCCACCTCCACCCTCACCCCCACAGCTCTGGGTAGACCACCCAGATGAAAGGGCAGGATCCCACCCAGCTGGACCTTCTGGGCTCTGGAAGCTTCCACCACAAGCTACAGGCCCAGAGAGGAGGCCCTCTGAGCAAGGGCCCAGCAGGAGCCTCCTGGCCTCTGCATTGCAGTCAGGGCTCCAGGAAGGGATCCCGGCGGAGCCCTGGAGAACGGAACTCCAGGGGCTTGGGGCCAGGCGGTGGCTCCCAAGGGCACCTTGGACCCTCCCAGGTCCCCCATCTGAGCAGAGGGCAGGCTGCGCTTCCCACACGCATCCTTCCAAGAGCTAAGGGTATTCCTCTCTGTGCCCCCCTCCCCGCCCCGGGGTGCTGTGAGCTGCATTCCCCATCTCAAGGCCCCGCATTCCAGCTGGCTTTGCAAGGTCTGAGGGTCTGCTCAGTGAGCCTTCCCTAGGGCCTCTGCAGGTTCCCCCAGCCGTTCCTGCCCTGGCCCTGGGGAGGGGGCTGGAGGACCGGCTTGCAGCTCCTCGCGGTGGGGGCCAACGCAGCAGCAAGTTTGTGCCACACTGCGGCCACCCCGCACCTGCTGCGTGGCAGGGAGCCAAGCGGCGGCTGGGTAAGAGGGCGGTGGAGAGGCAGGGCTGGAGGGGGGCCAAAGCGGGGTCGTCAGATCCAGGTCGGCAGCATGGCAGCATCGTAATGACCGCAACCCCTGTCCCATGGACCGGATTCCTCCCCGGCCAGCCAGACTGGGACAGCGGCTCTGCAGAGTCCTCCTTGCCTACTTCAGTATTGGGCAGGAAGCCCCCCCATCAACCCTCAACTTCTCCCCTGTTCCCCGCCCGGCAGCACCCCGCCGCGTTCTCCACCAGCTCTGGTTAGTGAGCCCGCCCCTGCGAAAGAAAGGGGCGTTTTTCTGCGGGGTGGGGGCCGAGGCCAGGGATTCAGCCCGGCGGCCTGCGCGGTGGCGGCGGCGGGCGCGCGCCTCGCGGTTCCAGCCCCCGCCGGCCCCTTTAATTCGAGTTCGCAGCCGGGCCAGGTGCGGCGCTGCGTGGCGCGGTGCGGCTGCGGGCGGCGGCCGGGCGCTCCGTACGCGCCGCCCGCGGGACTGCAGAGCCGGCTCCCGGCTGGCCGCCCGCACCCGCCGCCGCCGCCACCACCGCGGTCCCGCCGGCGCTCCGGTCCCCCAGGAACATGGAGGCTCCGGGAGCCCGTCCGGAAGGGTAAATCAGGGTCGGGGCGCTGGGCTGCGGCGCCCGGAGAGGCTGCGGGGCACCCGGCGCCACCTGCAGCGCGGGGGTCGGGCTGAGTCCCGGGCGGGGAAGCCGGGCCGGGTCGGCGGGCGAGGGGCTGGCGCCCCGTGGGAGGGAGGACGCCGAGTGGGCTCGGGACCCCAGGCGGTGCGTGGCGCGGGGCGGAGGGTGAGCGGGGAGCCGGCGGGGGATGCGAAGTGCAGCTGCCGCATAGCCGCGTCTGGTAAATAGCTCCGGTGGCGGGACCGGATCGCTGGGACGCCGGGCTGCGGGCGCCTCCGGCTGGGAATCTACACGGCTCTGCGGCCGAGAAGGGCTTTTCCGCTTCCCCGCGGCCGCGCGCTGCGGCGGAGCCCCCGCGCCCGGGAGGAGGCTGAGATCCGGGGAGGCCGCCCGCTCCTCGCCCCCAGTTCAGGCTCCAGAGTTTCCGGGTGGGGATGGCGCCTCGGTGGTCTTGGCTGCACTCCACAGGCCAAGGAGCCGGGCTGCGCTCGGCCCGCAACGAGAGCCCCACGGACCGGGCAGGAGGGAGTTAAGGCGGCGCTGGCGGCCGCGGCCGGCCGGTGGGTCTAGGCCGCCCGCGCGGAGACGAGCGCGGAGCGCGCGCGGTGGAATCCCGGCCGGGCCCGAGGCGCAGGGGAGAGGGCCCAGACCCCTCCCGCTTCGGGGCGGACGGGATGGGGCCGGCAGGGTGTCCAGCTCAGAAGCCGGCCTCCTCCAGGCTCCCCTCTCGCTGCAGCCAAGCCGCGGGGCAGCCAGGCTGGCCGTTCTGCCGCCCCTGCCCAGGGCGAGGGAGGGATTTTTCTCTGGGGGAGAAATCGGTGGTCCAGCGCCTGCCCGGCTCAAATGCCAAGCGCCTGGAGGGAGGCCTGAGCCCAGGGATACCCGAGGGCGAATCAGTCCTGGGCCCAAGCCAGGCAGCTTTGTGGAGCGAGCTTTCTGCGGGAGCAGTCCCCCTTGCCCAGCTCTGAAGGAGTGTGTGTTGGGGGGACCCTGCGGAGGTCAGAGCGTGGGTAGGCTGCAGTGTGGGAAGCTCTCCGCTTTCCAGAGGCTGGGCCTGACCTGGGGTGGGACGGCTCTGCCCAGAGTCCCTCCTGATGGCTGCTGAGGACCAACAGGGGACCTGGCCCAGCCTGGGAGGCCCCTGGAGGAGACAGACCCAGCCAAGCCTGAAGGCTTGTTCCCGGGGAGAAAATGCTTCCAGCGGATGAAAGCCTGCCCAGAGGAGGCTGAGGGGGGTGGGGGTGGGGGTGGGGGCTAAGCGGGAGTCTCAGGTGTGACCCCAGGTCGGGAAGGGCATGTGGAAGGGAGGCTGCCCCGCAGCCCTGGCCCCACCAGGCAGTGTCCCACCTCCTGAGACTCGGGCTTCTGCTGACCTTTGCATCTCGCCTCCTTCCTTCCACAGGCTCCGGCCCCACGTGCAGCTGTCCTGGCCTCCCGCGTGCCCCTGACCTGGCACCCGCCGCCCCTGCGGCCCAGCCCAGACCTGGAGCTCACCTCCAGGACCTGGCGCCCGCCCTCCTGCCCACGATGACTCACCATTATTTCTAGCTGAAGCGTGGAAACGTGATGGGGAGTCAGGCTGCCTGTGTGTGTAGCTAGGATTCCCTCACCAGCTGATCAGCTCTGCAAGGAAGAGAGCTTCCCGTCCCTGCCTCCCAGGTAAGTCAGTCTCTTATTTAATAACAGCCACGCGTGGCGTCCCCACGTGGGGGTGGTGAGGGGGACCCAGGTCCAAGGTCTGCCACTGCCAATACCTCCCAGGACGCAGGCATCTGCAAGACCTGAGCTCAGCGCCTGAGGGAGGCTCTCTGCCAGCCTCCAGTCCGGGGTTATGCTCCTGCGTGCGGTGCAAAGGGGTCCGCCACCTTCCCTCAGTGCAGGGCATTCCAGAGGGCCCCCCCTCCATGACCCCCAGCCAGGCTCCGAGGTGAAATGAAATTGTGCTTTTCGGTGGCTGTGTCCATGCTTCTGGAGGGAGACACAGACGAGCAACGCAGCCGACACTGAGTGGCCTCACGTCCTTAACTGCCTCTGTCTTTCAGCCAAGCTGTGTCCCTGGCTCCCAGAGAGCCCCCGGGCTCTCCCGCAGGGGCCCAGGCCCATGCGCCCTCATCTCCTGGGACCGTGGGCAGCACCCTGAGCTCCCTGCCACCAGGCAGCTGGACGGCTTAGCGTGAGGCGCTTCTCTCAGCCCCAACTATGACAGTAGCCACCGGAGACCCGGCGGACGAGGCTGCTGCCCTCCCAGGGCACCCGCAGGACACCTATGACCCGGAGGCCGACCACGAGTGCTGCGAGCGGGTGGTGATCAACATCTCGGGGCTGCGGTTCGAGACCCAGCTGAAGACCTTAGCCCAGTTCCCAGAGACCCTCTTAGGGGACCCAAAGAAGCGGATGAGGTACTTTGACCCCCTCCGCAACGAATACTTCTTCGATCGGAACCGCCCCAGCTTCGACGCCATCCTCTACTATTACCAGTCGGGGGGCCGGCTGCGGCGCCCCGTGAACGTGCCCTTAGATATCTTCTCGGAAGAGATCCGGTTCTATGAGCTGGGGGAAGAAGCGATGGAGATGTTTCGGGAAGACGAAGGCTACATCAAAGAGGAAGAGCGGCCTCTGCCCGAGAATGAGTTCCAGAGGCAGGTGTGGCTCCTCTTCGAATACCCAGAGAGCTCGGGGCCTGCCCGGATTATAGCTATCGTGTCCGTCATGGTGATCCTGATCTCCATCGTCAGCTTCTGCCTGGAGACGCTGCCCATCTTCCGGGACGAGAACGAAGACATGCACGGCGGGGGCGTGACCTTCCACACCTACTCCAACAGCACCATCGGGTACCAGCCGTCGACCTCCTTCACCGACCCTTTCTTCATCGTGGAGACGCTGTGCATCATCTGGTTCTCCTTCGAGTTCCTGGTGCGGTTCTTCGCCTGCCCCAGCAAGGCCGGCTTCTTCACCAACATCATGAACATCATCGACATCGTGGCCATCATCCCCTACTTCATCACCCTGGGGACGGAGCTGGCCGAGAAGCCCGAGGATGCCCAGCAGGGCCAGCAGGCCATGTCGCTGGCCATCCTCCGCGTCATCCGGTTGGTAAGAGTCTTTAGGATTTTCAAGCTGTCCAGACACTCCAAAGGTCTCCAGATCCTAGGGCAGACCCTCAAGGCCAGCATGAGGGAATTGGGCCTCCTGATCTTCTTCCTCTTCATCGGGGTCATCCTTTTCTCTAGTGCCGTCTATTTCGCTGAGGCCGATGAGCGAGACTCCCAGTTCCCCAGCATCCCGGATGCCTTCTGGTGGGCAGTCGTCTCCATGACAACTGTAGGCTATGGAGACATGGTCCCGACTACCATTGGGGGCAAGATCGTGGGTTCCCTATGTGCGATTGCAGGTGTGTTAACCATTGCCTTACCAGTCCC
This sequence comes from Plecotus auritus, assembly GCF_963455305.1. Lineage (NCBI taxonomy): Eukaryota > Metazoa > Chordata > Mammalia > Chiroptera > Vespertilionidae > Plecotus > Plecotus auritus. The sequence goes on from NC_137778.1 coordinate 38,804,028, forward strand.
CGTCATAGTGTCCAATTTCAACTACTTCTACCACCGGGAGACAGAGGGGGAGGAACAGGCCCAGTACTTGCAAGTGACGAGCTGTCCAAAGATCCCGTCCTCCCCTGACCTAAAGAAAAGTAGAAGTGCCTCTACCATTAGTAAGTCTGACTACATGGAGATCCAGGAGGGGGTGAACAACAGCAACGAGGACTTTAGGGAGGAAAACTTGAAAACGGCCAACTGCACTTTGGCTAATACAAACTATGTGAATATTACCAAAATGTTAACCGATGTCTGATTGCAGCCTATTAGCATACCCACAGCTCAACGGAACTGAATGCAGACGTTGCATAACAGCCTGCACTGTAGTCAGTCTGTTCCACAGTGTGTAATCCGGTTCTGCATGGGAAGCAATAGTCGTGCAAGTGACTTTTGATCTTTTGATTTTTTGATTTAGAACACAGAATAGCTATCCATGGCTTTCACGCGAACCTTCATCGCCGGCTTAGGGGGGTTTCCAAAGATGGGAGTCACCTATGGAGCCAGGATTTTTGAGGCCACCTCATAGCACATACCTAACCTGAGACCCACCTTTCCTCCCTGGGTAAATGCACACAGCATCCAGGAGATGCACCGCCCCCCGCCCCGCACCCCCCTCCCCTCCCATCTGAGCCCACCTGCACAGGGAACCAAGGTGGCTTGGCTTTAACGTGCCGGTAATTACGCGAGAGGTCGTTTCCATTTTGCATTGAAAAGAACACACCGTCCTGTGTGTTGGAATCCCTTTCTCGGTCACAGGCTGGGGTCTGTGAATCGCAGCTGCCAAGTAGATGCTCCGAGGCTTGTGTTTCATAACGGAAAATGCTGCATTTGGGTTTTTTTTCTCTGCAGTGTCGATGAGAGGGAAGCCCGGGGGAGGGAGAGTTAGTGTGACCGGTTGCAAGATGCCAAGTCTCTCATTTGCTCCCTTAGGCCTGTGGAGAGAAGCTAACACGCCCAGGGACCTCTCCACTTCAAATGTCACCATTTTTGCAGGCTTCCGGGTCACAAAAGCACATCCAGTCTCTTGGTTTCCCCGGGAGTTTGCAGATGTCTGCTTTCCCGGCGCTGTGGCCCAGCTGCCCTGACACTGCAGTGGAATGTCCAGCGATGCTACAGAGCTGCATGGGTGTTTGTTGCATGAACCTCAATATTTAAAACACAGGAGATAACCTATTTTCTTAGTAGCCTACACAGTATTCATCTTTAGAGTATTAATAGCCTAGGAATGGCATTGAACTAGGGTGTTCCACCCCATCCCCCCATCGGAAGATAAAAGCCCTCAATCAGGAGAAAAAAATAGACTGACGGTTCAGAATGGGGACCCAAACTTTTGGCCCTCCAGCCCACCCCATCCCTGCTCTTCCAGATGGGGGCACAGGCCTCTGCAAAGCCAGGAGAGCGAGCGGGGAAGGCAGTGTCTAAACACCTCAGCAGCTGAGCCATGGGCAGGACTGTCCAGCCGTCCAGGGCATCGGGCCCTGAGGAAGGCCATCTATGGATCCAGTGTATATAAATATATCCCGAGTCTCTCTCACCAGTTCCTCTACTGGCTAGCTCTAGAAATAATTGCATTTGGACCTTGTATAAGCTTATGCAATATTTTTGACACAGGGCAATTTATGCATGTGTTTGACTATGTGCACTACAGTGTATGTATGTATATGTACACATATACATACGTGTGTGTGTGTGTGTTGGTACGCGCACACACTCACACATATATTCGCTCCCTGGAGTTCAGGTTCAGGAGCAAATCCCCTGCTTGGTGGGTTGGTTATCTAAGAGGCCTCATGGGTTCCTGGGCCTCACGGGTAACCCCACAGGTCCTGGGCTTGCTGCCATTGCCTCAGGCACGCCCGTCTCCGTGGATTCGTAGACGTTAGAATTGTCTTTCTGCCCTCCATGTGCTGCAGCTTCAGTCCCCGTGGCTGAGGCTTGTCTTACTGAGTGCAGAGGGGCCCCGCGGCCCTCGCGGCTCCAGCTGTCCTGGGCCACCCCGCCCCAGGCCTCCCCTTCACCGCCCTTCATGGTCACCACCTCCATTCTCATCGCTCTCCACCCCGTGCTGTCATTGCCATCGGCTCTGCATCAGTCCCTTCCATGAACCTTTCCCTTGAGGGCCAGAGTGGATCACCTGCTTTGAAGCCAAGGAGGCCAGCGAGGAGGGCTTCTGGGGACCCAGTTCCAAGGGTCTGGACTTAGGGAGCCTCTTCCGTGGGGAACTTTAAAATCCCGGGACCAACGGGTGAAGTCCCTGGATGAGCCACAGGCATCATTGCGATTGACAGTCTCGGACTCTCTCCCTATTAGATGGGCAACCAGAGCTGCTTCAACAGACCGCGGGATGGTAGAGGATCGGCCCCAGCCCCAGAAGAGGTTGAGAGTGACCGAGCGCGCACAGCCTCCAGGCAGAGTCAGGCTGGCCCTGGAACGGGGTGAGGTGGGGAGGCTTTGCCTCACAGCCTGGGCCTCTTTGCCTTTCAACGTAATAGCTTAAATGCCCAAACACAGCGAGCTGTGTGGTCGGGCTGCCCACTCGTGGCCCCAGCCCCAGCCTTACGGTTGGCTATTTAGCACCTACAGTTACCTTGGGGGTGGGGCACCAGCTCAGGGTGCTAGGCCCAGGGTGCTCACTAGTTCCTGGTCACCCACATCCCCAGGTGTCTGCAGGGCATCCCAGGCCCAGCGCAGAGCCTCTGTGCTTCTCTCCCCCTCCTCGTGGGAGATGGTGCTGAACTTCTGAGACATGGGGCAAGCGGGACCCAACCCATTCCTAAGGCCTAGGTCAAGGGTAGATATTTATCCCCGTGTCCTTGACCTAGGACTACAAAACCTTCACACACACAGGCACACATGCATGCACACCCACCACAAAAGAGGTACACTGCTGCCACATACACAAAGACAAAACATGCAACGCACCTGCAAAATACACAGAGACCAAATTAAGACAGGTACGTGGTTATACCCGTATCCAAAATGCGCATCCAGCACACACACAGAATGGACTTACAATACAGAACATACACGGAGACCTACATGCACCATGTACGAGACATGACCTGCACCCACATGCAGAATACACAAAAACTACACGAACACAAGGAGTGCACATACGGAATACAGAGAGGCTAATTTGCTGTTGTTCTGCACTCCAAATACACAAACTCGGTGTAAACACACGATGCTTTGATTCTTACAAGGCACACAAGATGCAGCACACACAACCAACAACACACAATGTACATGAAATGCATACATATACTCAGACCCATCGCTCCGCCCCCAGAGCTATAAATTCCTCGGTATCAACAGAAGATCAGATTTAATCACCTTTCCCTGGCCTGTGTCCATACCCCTCAGTATCCTTCAAGAAGTCTCTTCCTCTAGTCTCTCCTCTCCCTCCCACCCCCAGATTTCACAGAAGTAGCCCCCCACGTTTAAAGCAGAAAGATGGGCCCTCATTGTCAAGATCTGAGATTTAGAATGGGAATCTCATGGGGTTTCTACCTATTCACCTTCCACCAGAAACCTGGCTTCAGAGTGTGGAAGGACCTGGGACAGCTCGTGGTCTATGAACACACCTCCTTGCCCTGCCCTTTCCTTCCAAGCCAGACCACACAGAGACCCCAGTAGCCCCGGCTCCCCTGCTCCCAACCCCTGGGATCTCTGGACTCAGACCCCTTCCGTGAAAAGCAGCGATGGTTTAAGAAGCAAGTGTCCTGGGCCCAGAACCAGAGAGATCCCCCAACATGCTCTCCGTCGACAGACCTTATTGCCCCTCCAACCCCAGTGGCTTTGTGGGGGCCTGGTCGGACAGTCAGGACTTCATACAGATTTCTCTCTTCAGATGAGCTCCCTTCATGCTTGTGGGTCCCCTCGGTGGGCGTTCAACCCCGGCATGCTCTTCCCTCCCCTCTGACCCCCGGGCTCCGCCTGGATGCCCTGCCTCCCACCCGCTGCTGCGCCTGGAGGAACCGCACCCCCATCCAGCTTAAGTAAAACATGATGAAAGACGAACCTGATGCTACACCAGTGAACGGCCCCTCTTGGTTCAAGGGCCTGATTTTGGTCCCATGTTCCAAGGCCCGGGAAGTGCTTGGTGAGATGGCCCGCTGCTGGGGGTTGCCGACAGGGATAGGCCTTCCCATCGGGAGGGCCAGCTAGGAGCTGGGTGTGTTTTGGCAAAGTCTTCCCCTCAAATGGAGGTTGGGGGTTGAAGTCAGGCATCTGATCAGGCCCCCCGGGTGTGTAGATGTGTCCCACCTGCTCTCAAGGACAGTCACAGCTCCCGGCCTCCACGGAGGGAAGCAGCGGCAGTGGGGACCGATGGATGAGCCCACAGTTGCAAAGTTTGTGCAGAATACTGGCCTTTCCAGGGTGTCCAAGCCAAGCAGCCATTCCCTTAGCTTCAGCAGGTGCCTCTGCAGGGTCAGCCTTTCAGGAAAGTTGGGGTTTGCCGGAGGCTGGAGGGAAGGAGGTTCGGGGCCGGTGGGCAGGCTGTCAGGGGAAGAGAGGGGGGCCGAGCTGGTCACATTTCAGAGGAAGCTCTTCAGGAGCCGGATGTTAGCAAAGGACGGAGTTAAGGCTTGGTGCTCCCGGAGCTTCTGGTGTTGGACCCCCGCTCTTCCTCTGCCGCCTCCCCGCCCCCCATCCCTCCCAGCTGGGCTTCTGAGGACGGGTAGGAGTGTCAGCAGGAGGTTAGCCTTTAAAAGGGGGCCCCGGGGGAGTGTGTCCAGACTCCATTGCCCGACGTGGAAAGGGGTCCCCTGAAGCTGAGTTGGCCCGAGCCCCCAGCCTGGGTGCTTGTGCGGCTGCCCTGTGTGGGGCGCGCAGTAGGGCCTCCTGTCTGCTCCTTCTGGGCCTCTCACTCCGTTGCGGTGAGGTCTTTGGCCCACTGACTTCCTGGTCAGCGTACGCATCAGGGCCCACCCGTGTGGAGAAAGGCAGTGCCCTCTGCAGAGGCTCGGGCTGGGGGTTCGGTGCTGCCCACCGAAGAGGGGCAGACGCCGGCTCTCTCCAAAGGAAACCCCAGGACAGTTAGCAAGTTGCATGCGAGGCGGCACCGTCCGCCCATGTCCGGCAGGAAGAGCGCAGTGCTTTGACGGGTTAACCCAGCAGACGGTGGGGAGCCCTGCCCCAGGTCTGGCTCTTTGGGGGACATTGCCATGAGCCTCCACCAGGTGATAGCCACCTGTTTCATAGGGCAGGTCCACTGTAATGTCCAGGGTGCCCCTTGGCAACACTGTGGAGGGGCCCCCAGCCTTGGCAAAGTGTCCATGGCCAGGTTTGAACCCCTGACCCTAACCTTATTAAGATCGTGAGCCATCTGAGCCGACTGGCTGGCCACTGGCTGCAGGGAGGTGTCCCCGTGGCTACCGGGACCATCCTCTCCATCCTCAGACTTGGCCCTTGTTGAGACCAGCCCACCGAAGCAGCAGGCAGGGCAGGTGGAGGTGGCGATCGGATCCCCTACGAGCCGGACTGGTCTCTTCCTCCAGCGAATTGAGTTCACATGCCCCTTCTCTCTGCTTCCTTCCCACCACAGCTCAGCTCCATTTCTCATAGTTCGTGTTCGAATCTTTTTAAAGAGGAAAAGTGCAATAAAATAAATAGTGACTGTTTTCTTTAGCAATAGCTATTTCAAAATCTTGTTCTCAGGACTGAAGTGGTAGTCCCTGGGTTATCAGACAATGCCCGTGGCGCTACAGTGCCCTGTCTCCATCGTCCCCTCTCCTCCCCACGAGTTCAAGTTCACGTGCCCCTGTCCTGGAATGTAAACCTCCTTCTGGAATGTAAACACATGTGCAGGGGTGCAGCGCACGCACACGGCAGGCCCAGGAGAAGGCACCCTCTGTCACCTGTCTCCTTCCCGTTGCACCTCTCGGTCTCCAAGCGCATCTCTGTCCCTCTCCCCCACCCTTTGCCTCCCCCTTCTGTCTGCTCTCCCGCGGCATTCATTTTGGGTGACCTCGGGCAGCCGGTCTCGCTGACTTTCAGGCAGCCTGGCCGGCATAAGGAAAGCCTGCAGCAAGCACTCCCCAGTAGGTAGGAGTAACGCGTCCTGAGCCATTCCAGATCATTCCCATGCACTAAAAGCCATTACTCGACCCGTTTCCTCTCCTCCCCTCCCCTCCCCAGGGACGTGGATGCTGGGGGAATGTGGTTGGAGGTTGGCCCCTAGGACCGGTGGCCCGGGCAGATTTGGGAAGTTGCCCTCCGACTGTCCTTCACAATAAGCTGCCTCGCTTAACCGAAGGGACTCCCGGAGAGCTGCAGAGGGAAGCGAGCCGTCGTGCGCAGAGGCCTCTGGGATGGGCGTCTGGGTGGTTAGGACGTGATGCTCATGACATAAAGACCCCTCCCCCCACTATGGTGTGCAGTTGCACAAATATTTGCACACATAACGAGGGGCTTCAGAAGAGGCCCTTTTCCTGAAAAAAAAAAAAAAAAAAACCTGAGAGATTAATATTCAGACTGGACAATCAGGGAAGGGTGGCCACCCCGTTCTAATCCTCTCCAATCTACCTTGCTCCATCCACATGTGCACAGTGACCCCTCAGTGAACTGATGGCGAAATCCTCAGGGAAGGGTCTGTCCTGCTTTGCTTTGCAATTCTGGGGGGTGTTGGTCCAACCTCTGTTATTGAGAGAGAGAGAGAGAAAAAAGACATCTCCTAAGTAGGTTCGTGGAAACGTTCCCGCCTTAGTGAGTCAAGTGCTCGAAGACGACGGGAGACCTTGCGTTGCTCAGGGTCAACACTGTGAACCTCAGAGCTCCCGGTGCAGTGTGGATGGAGACCAAAGAGATAGGCCCCCGGGCGCTGGCTGCCCGCGTCCCCGGGAGCCGGCCGGCCGGGCGGAGCGTGGCTCCCTCGGATGGCGCCCTTGCCGGCATTTGCCTCTTTCGACGGAAAGTTTAGTCAGCAAACAGGATCCTCGTTAATGGAGGTTTGGGTTCATCGGTCCTGAGTTATCGGAGGTTTTCCATATATACATATGTCTGTGTATATAGATGTATAGTATATGTATATATGTATACCATTGTTTAAAAATTAGCGAGTTACACAGGAACCGGTCCCCCGAGCCTCACCGAATAAATTTGGCGATCCAAGAAATCAACCGAATTCACTTGAATTTTTCAGATGACCTTCCTTTGCATTCTGACCACTTCCCCAGTTCAGCTCATCCTTCTGTGGAGAGAACTCTCCAGAAGACGGTTCTTTCATAACAAAGGCTCGGGCTCCCTTCCCTTCCCTTCCCTTCCCTCCCGGGTGGCGCCTGACTCAGGGACACAGGGGAGTCTGACCTCAGGACCAGGTGCTTCGTCCTTTGTGCTGTTGCCGCCTCCCTGCTGAGGACCAGAAAAGTGAGTCCAAACTTGTTGTTCCGGGGCAGTGGGAGCAGGAAGACCTGGCCCTGGACTGATCCGTCTTAGCTTTCTCTTTGTTGTTTGGCCGTGGTGCCCTAGGCTCGAATTTCGTGAGATCGGAAAGCAACGTTTTTCTAACAGAGATAGATGTAGAGATAGATGTCTGACAGCCGGTGAAACGAGAAACAGCCAGTCGCAGCTGAGCCACGCTCTCATCTGGCCTCTCTCCTGGCAGCGTCTTGGGCCCCGGGAGTCAATTCCACCCTCCCCTTCTGTGTTTCACTGTGTGCTCTCTCTCTGGACAGGGCTTGGGGGGATCCCTCGCTGGTATCTGGGGGGATCGAGGTGATGCCGGGGAGCCTGCCTGTCCTTTCCCAACATTCCCAGCACCGGCCACGCCGGCCACGCTGGTCAGATGGAGAAGCCCCTGAACCAGACTGGGCGTGACCAGCTGGTAAACTGGGGCTGTCGGGGTAGCCGGTCTGCGGGGCCCCTTCTCACACTGCGTGAGCCTCGGCGTGGAGACAGATGTAACTTTCTGTGTTTCTCTGCGCTCCTAACATAGTCAGAAGGTTCCAGATGCGTTCGCATCATTCCACGGGCGATGCATGAGGCAGGTGTGATTACATAACAGCGTGGCCAGCTGCTGCCACGTACGGATGATGGAGGTGGCTCCGTGCTAGGACCACTGGTGGCGACCCAGAGGACTCGGTCCTGTGTCCCTTCTCCGTCCTCCCGAGGGGCCTCCCAGCCCTGCTTCAGGAAAACCATCCCCTAGACACCAGCTGCCCCCCAGACTCCGGGCAGGAGCTGGGAGGACGCACTTCCGGGGGCTCGCTTTGCTACCGAACAATTGCCTTGTCGGCTGCTGACATGACTGCCTGTTAGCCGGTGAAGTGCCGGGCAAGGCCGGTGACCTGCCTGTCGGGGAGGGCTGGGACTGCGTGCGCCTAGGCAGCGGGGAGGAGAGCAGGAAGCGTGGCCGGCTTTGGCGAGGGTGCGCGCCAGCTCAGAGGGTCTGAGCACGCTCTGCGCTTGCCCCAGTTCTGCCTTCACGTGGGCTCCAGCGACCCAGTTTCCTTCGGTTGTCGTGCTTGGACGATCCCCTCGTTTGAAGGGCCCCGGGAAGCTGGGAAGCCCCATGATCGAGCTGCAGCCTGCTGAGCACTCAGCACCCCAGCCGAATCAGCCTCGGCCCGCGGCTCTGCGTCCTGCACCCCTCCCTCCACCAAGGGCAAACTTGGAACAGTCAGGATTCACGGTGCCAGCCATGGAGGGGGTTCTCTAGCTTCCAGGGACCCAGCTGCAAGGCTCAGGGGTGCAGGGGCCGTCTCCTTTCTCAGCCCCGCGTGCTGATGTGCTTCTATAGGCTGTTTCTGGGGTTTTATACATCACCCCCCCCACACACACACACACAGTGTGGAAATGGCTGCTCCTGCAGGCTCATGCGGCCCAGCCTCCGATTCGGGTCTGCACTAGCTTCCTTCTGCTGAGCATGGCTCCGTAGCTACCCTCCCGTGTCCTGTCTCGAATGCTCCCTGAAAACCCAAAGCAGAGAGAGAGGCAGACCAATAAACCTCCCTGGGCTTGATAGGAGAAGGAACTCCAAAGCCGATGCTCAAGCTTCGTAAGGATGATGCCAAAAGGGAACCGGGGTCTCCATGGTGATAAGAGGCTGGGGACCAATGGGAGCGCAAGGCGGCGGAGCAGAACTTGTGGGGAAGACTCATGGGTGTTGGGAGTCATTTAACTGTTTCTTTGCTTCACGATAATTTAGACACCAGCTGCCCCTGCATTGCACAGGATGACTAGGTCTTACCATTCTCGCTGACATATTCCGGAAGCTTTCAGCCCCACCAACACTGCCCCACCCAGGACTTCTGCAGCTGAGAGTTCCTGTGTCAGTAGGGTCTGATATTTGTACATAGGTTATACATATATGTGTACATACGTGCCTCAATGAACATTGCCTGTCCACCTGACCATGGGTGAACATAGTCTTATAGAGCGCCACAGTCTCCTGTAAATATCACACGAGTAAATACGTGTATAAATATATATTACTGAGGATTTATTTTAACATCATTCTGTGTGAAATGAAAAAATAAAATAAAATAAAAATTTTGACAGTCAGTGAGCGTGTCCACCTTCTTGCTCACCCCATCAGAGGACTGCCCCGCCGTCATGCGTGTGTGACTCCCTCCCCATCCGTCACCCCGGGGTCTGCAGCGGTGAGGGCCCTGGAGACCAGGGCAGGACCGGGCGGCTCTCCTGGCATCTCAGGAGCCTGCGTCCGGTGCACACGAGCGGAGCTTGTGGACGGGAGGGTGGGCAGGGGGGTGAGATCCCCGTCCCCGTCATTGTAGCCGTGCTTCTGGTGTTTTCTGGGGAGCTGGGGGATGTGTGGGAAGGGAGACCCAAATTGAAGACCAAAGGCAGTCAGACCCCTGGGACTCACTAACTCCCACTGCACCCACCTTTGCAGGCCGCATTCTCTAACCACCCCCACCCCTGCCCCCTCCTGCGGGTGCCCAGGGGTCTGGACCAACCATGCTCTCAACTCTCCCGGGAGAAGCCCGTCACCCTTTGCCTCCCCAGGAGGAGGGGCCTGGGTCTCCAGCCACGAGGTGATGCAGCGGCACCTCCTTGGAGAAGATTCTCACGGCACGCATGCACGCACACACGCACACACACACACACACACACACACACACACACGTGCTGCTGAGGCATAGCCGTCTGATTTCCTCCGAGGGCTCATCTAGTTCAAAGCTGGACTCCCCAGCGTTCAGACGGCTCCAAAGTGGCCATGGTGCAGCCTGTGACAGGTCCTTGCCCTCGGCCACCAGCTGGCATACCCCACCCCATGTCCCTCGTTAATGACCTGCGGGTCCACCTCTGCCTCGTGGCCATGCTCGGCCCCCAGGAGGCCACCCAGTGAACAGGTTGCACGTGGGCCTCCATCCAGCATGGAGGGGAACCATGAGCGCCCAGAACTCCGGACCCCCCCCCCCACAAGCTGACTGGTGGAGTGGGGCTCCTTCCCCCAAAGAGATGGGAAACTGAGTCCGGCCCCGTGGCCGGGTCTCTCCTGCTGGCTTCTCCAGCCGGACACGGAGCTGCTGCCTCCACGGAGCTGCGGGCTGGGTGCTGGGAGAGTTCGGTGCCAGGTAAATACATCAAGGGGGAAATGCAAGGGCTGAGATGTGGGGAAGCGACAGCATCCAGGTCCTCGTTCCTTTCCTCACTTTGGGGGGGGCGGGGCATTCAGCTAGTTCAAGTGTAGACCACCCGTGCCACTCAAGCACACCGGCCCTCCCTCCCGGCCTGGGCACCTGCCCTGCATACTCCCCACCACAGCGGCTGGGGCCTGGGCTCTGCCTAGCCTGTTCTCCCAAGGCAGAGAGGTGCTTGATGGGGTGTGAAGGGGCCAGTGTGGTGAGCAGGAGGAGCGGAGCTGGGTTGGAACAACTGAGAAACAAAATCAGCCCTAGAGAATCCCAGCTGCCGCTCATCAGCTCCCTGACCCGGGGCCCCAGGTGTCTCGTCTCTAGAAAAGGCACCAGGATTCCTACCTCATCTCGTGGGGATTAAATGACCACCTGGCGCACAGCGGGAGCCCCATCAAAACAGCGCCTGCGTCCTCTCCCTCCTCTCCCTCGGGGTCCCTCGCTCCAAAGACCCATGTGGATAAGGATACTCCAAAGTCCGAGGTGTGAGAGGTGGAGGGCTTTCAGCCTGTCTGGTCTAGGGCTTCCTGACCTGGGCTCAGAGGTACAGAGGCGACCTCAGAGTGTCTGGAAAACTCCTGAAATTATACATGACATGTGAGGTGTGGGTGTTTTTCCATGGAGGGTCCACAGTTGTCCTCGGCCCCACACATGAAAACTATTGGTCAAACTTAAACCCGCTCACCTTCTCCCCAGTGTCCAGGGAGAAAACGTGATTGTCCCAGAGTCATTGTCCCTCTTTTTTAAAAAAAAAATACTGATTCAAAAAATACTTCTGGCCCTAACCGGTTTGGCTCAATGGTTAGAGCGTCGGCCTGTGGACTGAAGGGTCCCAGGCTCGATTACGGTCAAGGGCATGTACCTTGGTTGCGGGCACATCCTCAGTCTGGGGTGTGTAGGAGGCAGCTGATCGGTGTTTCTCTCTCATCCATGTTTGTAGCTCTCTATCCCTCTCCCTTCCTCTCTGTAAAAAAGCAATAAAATATGTATTTTTTAAAAAGTGCTTCTGCACTTGCTGCTTAGGATACGCCGCCCCTGTGGGTCTTCCCAGGAAAGACGAGAATTCACCTGCAGTGAATTGGGGGCGGATACCGAGCTAGGCCTGACCCTGTTCCCAGGACATACCTTCCCATGAACCTGCCCGGCCAGCAGCTGGGCCTGGTTAGCACCAAAGCAGGGAAAGCACGGATCTGGTTGTGAACTTCGTGCTATTTAAATGATATGCAAATGAGTGAGTCTGTGTCTCCTTGACCCCAGCCCCCCGGGGCATTTCTGAATGTGACTGTCCACTCTGAGGGTCCTCTCCCTTTTGTTCCCTTAGGCCTCCCCCCACCCCTTCCCCACTCCTCAGGTCTGTAAGCAAAACAACCATAACTCAATGGCTTCTCAAGGAAGGATACAGGCTCTTTAGCCCCTCCCCTAGCCCATCCTAAATATGGGCCAGGTGCTATGCCTCCTGGGTTGAAGTACATTTAAGACAGGAGAATGCTCTGGTTTCCTGAGCTGAGGAAGATCTGGCTCTCCCATGTCTGTCCTGATGAAAGTTTTGCATGTTCTCTACTGAGCCCTGGGCAGCCACCAGCCTCCATGTGAGTAAGACCATACCTGTTCTGTCCTGTGGTGTATGGGGCCTAGTCTCTATAGCTTAAACCAGGCACCTTTAAGGGTCCTGTTGATCTTTGAGTTCCCAGCCCCTAACATGGTGCCGGGCACCATAAGGAGCTGCTGAGTGAGTGAATAGCCACATCGCATAGTCACAATGGTGGCCAAGATGCCTCTGTCACTGGGACGCAAAGACAGGGCCGTGTTCTGGGACCCCCTGGCCCCTGGCCCTCTCTCTGGCCCTACCAGAGACGTCTCCGTCCTCCGAAGTTACTAGTAGAGTGGCCTTTAGGTACAGATGGTCCGAGTCACCTGAGTCAGATGTCAAGGTGCCACACAGTGAATGGCCTGTCCCCAGCACACACTCTGTCGGTCCCAGAGAAATCGCCTCCCAAGCCTGCCTCACCCACACCAGCCCCAGCGCCAAACCCTTCCCAGATCCCTAGGGCCTAGCTCTGAAGGGTTTCTGCAGGCTCCCAGGTGCCAAGGCAGGGGGGTCTCGGTGCCTTGGAAAAGGCCGGGCCTTGGAGTCGGTCCTGGTTCCACTGTAGAGTGAACTGTATCATCCACGTGACCCTAACAAGGAAGGTGACACTTCTGTTTTTCTATCTCAACTTGAGATTAAAATGCCTACCTCACAGGGTTGTCATGAAGGTTTTTAAAAAAGTTATATATATTTACATATTTTATATTTTAATACATTGAATATGCTGATTTATATGAAATAATCATATGTACTATATATAATGTGTATATACTGAATTGTTATATTTCACATGTATTGTATTATATATATTATGTATTATATTTATATTTTTTCTGTATTAAAATATATATACATGTATACAATGTATATTATATGTAATATGTATATTGTCAAAGGCTTACTTTGGGCCAGCCGCTCCATGAAGTGGCAGACATGCATTATATTGTTTAGTTGTCGCAGCAGTCCCGTGACGTAGCGTTACTACCTATTTCACAGATTAGAAAGCGAAACTCAGAGAGGTCTGTAACCAGCCCGAGGTCACCCAGCTCACAACTGGCAGAGCCTTGGTGAAGCCAAAGCCCAAAGCTTAACAAGAATGACCATTGATACATGTTGTCCTTCTCCCCTCCTGTGGTTGAGGGCCCTAGGCCCGTCTGACAGGAAGACAAACAGGAAAACCTCCTGTGCCGTAAGGAGCCGTGATACTATCAAGGCAGTCACTCCCGCTCCGCCTGGGGGCGCCAGGACGGACCGCCAGCCTGCTCTCTCTCTCAGCCGGGCCTATGGACCCTGGGACGTGGTGTCAGAGACTGTGTTGGTGGGAAAGGCACCAGCCCCTGGAAGAAGCATCTCACTCCCTATTTCAGCCCTCAGTCATCTAAGTGTCCAAGGCAGCAGGTGCCAGAGCCCATCCCTCAGGCCTTGCCCACCCCCCCCCCCGCCACCAGTCCTTGTGCAACGGGGCTAGACCCACCACAACACTGTCCACCTGCACCCACCCCTGCTCTACCCCCCTGCTCTACCCACCCTGCTCTACACACCCCTGCTCTACCCCCCCTGCTCTGCCCCCCTGCTCTACCCACCCCTGCTCTACCCCCTGCTCTACCCCCCTGCTCTACCCACCCTGCTCTACCCACCCCTGCTCTACCCACCCCTGCTCTACCCCCCTGCTCTACCCCCCTGCTCTACCCACCCTGCTCTACCCCCCTGCTCTACCCCCCTGCTCTACCCACCCACGGTGCCTCAGATGGCGTCTGTGGCTGCGTGGAGGGGCACTCCTCCTCCTCCCTCAAAGGGTGAAGTTGGGACAGAACCACCTGGGGACAGGTAGACACGTGTGCAGACATATCACACACACACACACACACACACACACACACGCCTGCACGTGCACACCATTGAACAGCTCCTCACAAAGTCCCAGGACCTGCTTCCATCAATCTGAGCCTAACCTCAGGCCTTGACCCTGGAAAGCTCTCGAATCAAGAAAAAGACGGATTCCTCATGCAAAATGGATTTTCAGTAAATATGCTGAGACAGGTCAGATGCAACCACGATGCACCCCGTGAAGTCACGGTGCTGGGCACCTGGCCTGCCTTCCCTCGTTTAATCCTTGCAACAGTTTTGTAGGATCATCGTCATCACCTCAATTTTCAGATGAGGAAATGGAAGCTCCAAGAGGCATAGTAACTGCCCGACCTCTCACAGCTAACGAGAGGGGCAAACAGGACTCAGACCGAAGGCCGCTGGGAGCCCTCAAAGCCAAGTCTAATGCCACCTCAGCCCCGGTGGCCAGCTCCTCAGAGCCTTACAATGACGCTGCAGTAAAAATCACCATGACTCCAGCTCTGTCCCCGAGTCCTTGGATCCCACGGAGCCTCCGGGGAAATAGAGGAATGAGGCATCCTGGGGATTACAGGTGCAATGGAATCGGGACACCCTCTGGTGTTTTTGTCAATGGGATTCACAGGGCTGCAGGGTGTGGATGAGCCATCGGGCTATTAAAAGCTCCTGAAGAAGCTCTGGTCCCTTGGGCCTCAGCTCCTCAAAGGGAGAAAGGGAGGAGGCCTGGGGGCTTCTGCACCCCTCCCCCACCTCCCTGGTTGATGTGCCTTTCAGAGGCTGGAAAGTCAGGGAAGGGGCAGCCATGAGGATGAAATGCATATTGCACGTCTCCGGGCACAAGGCCTGGTACACAGCAGGTGCTCAATAAATAGTACCTTCAGCTCTGGCCGGAACCCAGTGCCAGCTTCCTGTCTGGGTAACTGAGCTGGTGGATCCCAACTTCCTCATCTATGAAGCGGGTGCTGCCGCCCACCTTGCAGAGTTGTTGTGGGGACGAGGACCTGATCTCAAACACCTCTCAGGGGCCTGGCAGGCAATCGGTCTTCACCAAATGCTGCCGAGGGCGGGCACCCCCACACTGCCATTCACCCCCTCGGCGAACATCTGCGGAGCAGCTGTGTGAGCCCAGCACTGTGCGCAGCTCTGCAGGAGCTGGGGATCAGAAGCAAAGATGTCAAAACTCGCACCTGGTAAGATGCCTCCTCCCTCAGGAGATAAGGTGAGGGGGGATTAAACGAGGGGCGGGGGGACGTGAACCCCGAAGCAGCAGTTGCACATGGATGGGCTCTTGGTAAGTGAGCGCAGAATGAATGCATAATTCCCGGGATGGACAATAAAAAATGCTGGTATGGCGCCTACTCCGTGCCAGGCCCTGTCCTGAGCACCTTACATGTTAGCGAACTTATCCTTGCCGACGCCCCTATGGGGTAGACGCTCATTATCCCGTGGCCGCAGAGGAGCTGGGATCTGGAGTCTGGAGACGCAGGTGGAGCGAACAGGACTGGTACTGATTCACGCTGTGAGAAGAACAAAGCGGCCAGGATGACTCCACGCCTTCGGCCTGCGCATCTCGTGTGAGCAACCTGCACCAGGCGGCCAGAGTCCGCTTCCCGAGGGCTTCGCACACCTCAGGCGTCTGGCCCCGTTGCCTCCCGCAGCCCTCTCTGTGGACACCTGAGCGCTCCTGAGGGGGCGTCTCCCAGCCACCGACGGCATGAAGATAGCCCTCCTCATGAGATCCCACAGGTGCCACCACCCCAGCCATCAGCCTTCTGCCTTCGCAGAAGCAAACCCTGGCCAGTCGTGGGAGCCAAGGGCCTGTCGTGGGCCAGTGGAGCCGGGCAGGGTCAGAGCCCAGACGTCCAGCCAGGCCTGGCCCTGACTTCGTTCCGAGATCAATCCGGCAGCTTCTCTGCCAGCGGGAGCACTGCTGGGGGCAGCTTGGCCAGCCCCTGGGGCACGGCTCCCGGGCTTGTCAGAGGGAGTTAGCCTCACACACCACCCCTGGGTCCCATCCAGCAGGCTCGCCGGCCCTGCCACTGACCACTGCAGTCAGGGGAGAGTCTGGTCCAGACGAGTCCTAGGCCAGAGGAGTTGGGGTGCGGAGCCTGCTGTGGCTTGAACAGCTGGGGGTCCTGGGAAAGAAGAAGCACCATCAGTAATGGACTTGAACCCCGGCGAGCTGACCAGGCTGCAGGGGGGGGGGGGAGCCCCAAGTGCTATGAGAAACTCCAGCGGACAGCCCCTCCCAGACCAGGAAACACGAGGAGATGCCAAAGTAGTCTGTGCCTTGGGGAGTCCGACAGACCTGGGTTCAAATCCAGTTCCAAGCTGTGTGACTCTGGGCAGGTCACTGAACCTCTCTGAAACGGCGCCATCGCCCCTGTGAAAGGTTGGTGTGAGGGTTCCCTGGCACGCAGCGGGGCCTGAGGCTGCCAGTTTGCCTCTGTCCCTTCCGGTTGTCCAGAGGCAGGTACCAACCCGAGTCCAGTGTTCCTCAGGGTGGGTGACGTAGGACACTGACGTCACCCAGCCATTCCCCGCATTGGGCACAGCTGTGGAGAGCTGGCTCACGAGACACAGGCCTGCCCGCACCTGCAGAGCAGCTCCCGGGCCAGCCCGCAGCCAGCGGTCTTCTCTCTGAGCCCCAGCAGTCCGCACTGGGGCTCCTGCCGGCTGGCGGCGGGCGGAGGGCGGGGACAGCTGGGCCCAGCTTGGCGACCTCCCCTTTCTCTCCGTCATCTGGGCCGCACAGTGAGAGCGAGGTGGCTATTGTTAGTCCCGGCGGAGGAGGAAACTGGGCGCAGGGACAAAGAAACTTGCCGAGGTCGTGCAGCTGGTTGGACGGGGAACTGGACTGACCAGAGCTGTTCGGGGCATTTTTACACCCCGTGTGTGTCACAGGCATCCTGGGGGGTGGGCGGGGACCCACCAAGACCCCGGGTGTTCCCTGACCTGCCACGGTCACGGAGCAGCAGGTAGCAGAGCCAGGACTGGGTCCGGGACCCCAATTCCTGGCCTGGTCCCCGCATCCGCCCTACGCTTGGTGGTCTCTGGGCTCAGCCACAGAGGGACTCGATGGTGCAGCCCCGGGCCCAGGAGAGAAAGTACAGTGACAGCAAAGACAGGTGAATTTCACGGGCCAGCCACCGAGGTGGGTGCTTGGCATACGGTACAGTCTACCATCCCCACAGCCACCCGCTCAGGAGTACCATTCCTTCCTTTCTCAGATGAGGAGACGGGGGCTCAGAAAGAGTGAGTGACTTGGTCAGGGTGACACGCGAAGAAGTGCTGAGACAGGGACCCGGGGCCTCCGTCTGCTCTGGGGAAGGACGGCACCATCTCAGGGAGCAGATCTTTCCTAAACAGCCATCCAAGCCGGGCCCCTGGTGGTCTCGGGGTCCGCTCTGTTCCCCTCGGAGCATGTAGCACAACCTGCAGTTCATTTCTTCGTTCCCCTGTTCACACTCTGACTCTCCATGAGCACGTAAGCTCCGAGGAGACTGAGACCACGTCTGTCCTGTTGAGACTTCTGCCTCTGTGCAGAGTCCCTGGAATGGGGCCAGCGCACAGTAGGTGCTGTGGGCACGGGCTGACGGAGGGAATGAATGAAGGCTTGGCATGGGCCACAGAGCAGGGCCCAGGTCCATGACCCTGCTGAGCTGGGCGTGTGAATGGGCGACCCCGCTGGCCTGGGGTGGGAGGGAACGTGGGGATTCTGGAGTCAGGCAGACCCGGGTCCTAACCTCAGCGTTGCCTCGCCGTGCGAGCTTGGGCAAGCTGTAGTCCTTGGTTTTCTCAGGGGTTCTAGGGGAACAGGAAGACTTCCTCTGAGGACTGCTGTGAGGATTAAGTGAGATAATACAGGCCGAGAGCCCAGATGGATCCTGGCCCATCCAGGCTCCCATCCAGAGCGGCTGCCTTTCCCCTCCCTGCGAACGACAGGCCTCGGGACTCCAGGCTGGGCAGGGTCCAGAGCCCCAGTTGCATTCGGAGGCGGCGGCTGCGGGCCGGCCTCGGCCGGTGCTGCTCCCACCTGCCTGCCGCAGCCCATTTCAAAGTACGTAGCTGCCAGGCTGCCTCCTCGGCAAGGGAACGGCTATACTTAGTGCCATTTGCATGTATTTTAAGCTGACTTGTTCCAGGCAAAGAAGCCGATTCATGAATTTAATAACATTCATAGATTTCCAGAATGTCAGCACGGGGAGAGACGTCAGACACCAGCCAGCCCGGCCCCTCACTTGGCAGAGGCGGAGGCCAAGGGCAGCAGGCAGTCTGTGGCCAAGGTTATGCAGCTGGGATGGGGCGGGGCTGGCCGCAGCCCCTCAGCTGCCAAGTCCAAGTGCAGGGCTCTTTTCAGGGCTGTCTGCGTCCCACTCCATTCCCTCGCGGCATGCATCCAAGCAGGTATGAATGTGCAGCCCTCAAGCCCTCAGTTGCCTAGGACCCTCCCTCCCCTCTAGCAAGGGGGGCAGTCTGGCCTCCCAGGCAGCCTTGAAGGCAGGGGTGAGGGTTTGGATGTGGTCTGGGGCCATCTGGGGGTCTGCTGTGTGCATAGGACAAGGCAGTCCAGTGGGTGCCCAGTCTCTGAATCCTGCCCTGCCAGGGCACCGAGGGACCCATAGGATGAAATCTCAAAGCATACCCCCCCCCCCTTAACAGCCCATTAAGATGATGCATCAGTTCACCCAGGGATTTACCTCGGCGTATTTTTAACTCACGCCGACAGCTATTGCATCTGGCTGCCCAGCGAGCCCCCTGCCTTCTGGTAACTGCACACGTCTTGGCTTTATGGGAATGCCCCCACCCCCCTCCGGATTCCAACAGGGCTGTCGATCAAAGGGCCCTCAGGCCCTGCCACAGGGCTGGGCACGTGACCCAGACCCAATCTAGTCAGTTGTCCAAGGGTGGTCATAGGACCCAAACAGTCCTTTTGAGGAAATGCTATGCTTACAACAAAACAGCATTGCTGTGGAATGATGCAAACTGGGCACTGACAGCAGCTAGCTTTGCCCTAAGGAGGAGCAAGCCTGTCTGAGAAAGACACATGGAAAAGAGAGGCCTGAGACAGACGCCATTGTTACAAATGCCTGGATCAAGCCGTGCCTGAAGCCCAGCTTAACCCCCTCGGGCACTGTGTCTATTTTCTCAAGCGAATTCGATGGGATTTCTTCACTTGCCTCTGAAACACTCCTGACTCAGTCACTGATCTGCATCGTCCTCTGAGGTAATAAGCCCCACGTGGTGACCCCCACCTTGTAAACTTGTTCTTTGGGGGGAAGGGCCCTAAAATGACCTTCTGACATGTTATGAGGGTCTCCCCCATCTAATTAAATTATGTGCAGCCTACCCTGAGCCAGGTGCTCTCATAGTAAGTCATTTACTTCCCCCAACACTTTTCTGGAAAGTTTTATTATGGTGGTGATGATGAGCCCTATTTTAGAGATCAGGAAACTGAGGCTCACCGTGGTCAAGTCACTTCACCAGAGTCACACAAGAACTAAATGTTGAAGGCGGTCTCAGATCTGTGACCCCAAAGGCACTAACCAAAGTCTCATTAATAAGAGGATCACGTGATGGTGGTGATGGTGGTGGTTGGGAGGTGATCCCTGCTCTCATTACCGAGCACGCACCGGGGCCAGACACGATGCTCAGCGCTTCCAATGTGTCACTCACTCCTCCCGACAACCTGGAACTTCATAGCTGAGGAGGCTGAGGCTCAGAGCGATTATGCAACTTGCCCGGCTAGTCGAGGGGAGCTGGGGTGAGCCCACCGCCCAGCACCCCCCTCTCTCTCAACATCCGGATTATGAATGTCAAGTCTGAGTTCATACTCCTGAGACGCTTCCTGGATTTACTGATGTGAATCTCACGCCCTCTCAGCTTTCCTTTCTCTGGTCTAAGGAGAGACCCACTGTCCTAGTGATGGCACCCATTTGCCCTGGGTGTTCCACCTCCCCCCTCTCCCCCCAGGTCAGGCCTGGGCTGGCCAGGCTCACACAGACACTGCTCACCTGGAGCCTCACCCCCAGGCTCAGGAGCCCGAGGCCAGGTGCCACATGCATCCAGAACAAGGGGCTGAAAAGGGGGGTGGGACCCGAGCCTGGTGCCACCCAGAGGTCGGCCCCGGGTGGCCTCCAGGTCTCTGTCTCTCTGGCCCTCACCTCTTGGGAGCCCTGCTTGGGGGGGGTGGGGGGGCTGGGCAGTGGCTCCACTGCGTTTATTTACCGAGCGAGGTCAGCTCCCGCCTGGAACACTGGCAGGCTGCCCGCCTTCCAGGAATAGCTCAGTGACCTAGGCCAAAGAGTCACCATATTTGGCAGAGGGAAGAAAACCTTTACCCAGAGCGACAGAACGGTCCAGAAGCACCGTCCTTTGCCAAGGCCACCTCTCCTGGACTCCAGGCCCCACTCTCCCAGCAGGGACACCTCCTGCACCACCCCTCCCCCACCCTGTTCCCCTATGTGGCCCTTGTGGTGCTGCCTTGCCCCGCCTGGGATGCCAAGGGGAGGTGGAGGTGCCCATCTGGCAGGCAGGAGCTTGTGTTTTGGTCATCTCGTCACCAGACGGCTTCCCAGGCTGGGGCTGACCTAAAAATGACAAAGTCGGCCTCGGAAGGAAGCATCTAGGACACCAGGCACAGATGGCTCCGTCAGGGCCACGCCAATGACACGCTCCTTCGGGGGCCAGCAGGGTCATTCTGTCCAGCCCCCGGCCTCCACTTCCCCTGTGGGCCCAAAGTTATAAACGTTGTTTCAGAACACACCATAGGAAGGACACCCCGGAGCGTGGGCTCTCTCAGGCCCAGTCCAAGAGCCAAGTGTCCTCTGGCCTCACGGAAGTCTACCTTGACCTTTGCCCTTTGTCCGCATCCATGCAGTGTGCCCTGAGCCCGCATCACAGGAGAGAGCGGTTTGGAATATGCGGAGCAATAGCCTCAGTGTCCAGCCTGGGTGTGACATCCAGCCCTCGCACTCCATGGCCCTGAGCAGTAACTTCTCTGAACTTCGGTCCCTCACCTGTGCCGGAGAGTAACTTCCTCCTTGCCACGTGGCTGTAAAGATGAGAAAATGTGTATAGAAAGTGCCTGGCGCAGGTTAACTGTCCAATAAAAGATAGTCACTTTTTCAATTCTTTTTTGTTTTGTTTTGTTTTTTTGTTAATCCTCACCCGAGGATAATTTTCTATTGATTTTTGGAGAGAGTGGAAGAGAGAGGGAGAGACAAGGAGAGAGAAACATCAATGCGAGAGAGACACATCGATTGGTTGCCTCCCACACACGCCCAGACCAGGGCCGGGAATGAGCCAAACTGGCTAGGGCCTTTTCTTCAATTCTTTTTAAATATTCTCCCTCCAAAGCCCGGGCCTTCCTTCCCACCAGGTCCCCCACCCACAATAGCTTTCCGGATGAACACTTCCTGGAGCCTTCTTCTCATGCCCATTCCAAGCCCTCTCCTCCTTCAGGCTTTCTGGATACAATGTCCCCATTCCAGATACGTTGTCCAACAGGGAGGGGAAACCTGGTCTCTTCTCTCTGTCTGTCCATCCTCAGACCCCTAGAAAAAGCCCCATGCTCCTGGGCAGGGCCTTCCACTTCGGGCCCAGGCAAACCCCCTCGGAACACTCATGAACTCTTACACCATAAGCACAAGGTAATTCAAAATGTACTAGTATCATAGCCCCAGAGTTAGAAAACAAAACTATAGAACTGCTAGAAGAAAACTGGGGAGAACAATCTTTATAATCTGGCATGAGGCAAACTGTTCTTAGAAGTGGCACCAAAAGCACAATCTATTTTTTTTTAATATTTTCTCTTTTTTTAAATATATTAATTTTTTACAGAGAGGAAGGGAGAGGGAGAGAGAGTTAGAAACATCAATGAGAGAGAAACATCCATCAGCTGCCTCCTGCACGCCCCCCACTGGGGATGTGCCTGCAACCAAGGTACATGCCCTTGACCGGAATCGAACCTGGGACCCTTGAGTCTGCAGGCCGACGCTCTATCCACTGAGCCACACCGGGTGGGGCCACAATCTATTTTTTTTTAATGATCAATGGAACTTTATTAAAAACGTTTGCTCCGTGAAAGAAGCTATTAGGAGAGTGAAAAGACAAAGCTCAGGCTGGAAGAAAATGTTTGCAAATTACTCATTTGACACAGGACTTGCATCCAGGATGATATATAAGGAACTCTCGCAACTCGACCGTGAGAAAACACAAACAGCCTCCTCTCGAAACCGACAGGAGGTTTAGATATTTTACTCAAAAAGATATATGGGTGGACAACAAGCACGCTCAAAGGGGCTCCACGTGAAAGAAACGCAAGATAACACCGCACGTGTGTGGTTTTACCGTCTGCGGAGATACCACTACACACCTCTGAGAACGACTGAAATGAAAAGCCTTGACCGCAGCAAGTACTAACGAGAACGTGGAGGGATTGGACTCACAGACACGACCGGCGGCAAATCGCTCCAGCCACTTTATAAAAGCGTTGAGTACTTCCTTATAAAGCCAACCCTAAACTCAGTGTGCAACCTAGCACTTCCCACGCCGAGATAGTGACCCAAGAGGAACGAAAACTTACATTCACACAAAAACCACCGTGTGAATATTTATGGTAGCTTCATCCACAATCACTAAAAGCTGGGAACGGCTCAAATGTTCTGCCACCAGTTATTGGGTAAACAAACCGGCACCTCCCATCCCAACAAGGGCGCACGTTCAGGAAGGAGATGGAATGAGCTACCGTTGCACGCAGTGGCACGAGTGGGTCTCAGGTGCATTTTGCTAAGGGACAGAAGCCAGACCCAAAAGGCTGTATCGTATATGCTTTTATTCATATGGTTTTTCTGGAAAAGGCATTTGACTAGATTTAGTTTGTGTGGTTGTTTTTTTTGTGTGTTTTTTTCATTTACACGCAGTAACATTCCCTCTCTGTGGCATACGGTTCTATGGATGACAGCAACTGTGTAGAGAGAGCTATCCACCCCCATAATTAGGATACAGAATAGTTCATCACCCCAAAAATGGACTGTGTTGGCCTTTTGTAGTCAACTGCTCCCCCACCCCCACAACTCTAACCCCAGGAAACCACTCTGTTCTCCAACCATAAACACCTGGCCTGACCTTGCTCATGGGGGAGGGGGAGGAGGAGGGGGAGAGTGGGGAGCGGGAGAAGACAGGAAAGAGGTCTGTGTTTTCTGTTTCTAAGCTCACCACGGACCAGCTTTGGTTCTCAGGAGTAGGGTCCACGCAGAAATGTCCAGGGGTGGGGAGTGACTGGGGTGTCTATGAGCTTTTAGAGTCGCAAGCACCGCCCCCTGGAAGCCGTGTGGGATCCCCAAGACAACACTGTGCAACTCGCCAGCTTCCTTTGTGATTGGTCAGAAACTCACGGTGCTCTGGAGTCAGGACGGCGGTCCGCAGAGCCTCTCGCAGGGTCCTGTGCTCGACTCAAGGACGTTGACCGTGGAGGCGGGGGTGGAGGCCGCTGGCCCCGGGGGGCAGGCCCTGTCCTGATCAGTGTTCCCACTGACCGTTCAGATGAGGAAACGGATAGAAGTTGATCCAACCGGAGACGCCAGAAGCAGGGGAGATGTCGGCGTCGACCTTAGAAGATCCCAGGGACTGGAGCATCGGGCTGCAAAGTGAGCGAGGCGGCTAAATCAAGACAGAGCGGGCAGCCGCTCGCTGGGCAGGCGAAGACTTTAGGGTTGGATTGACGGGTCTCCGTGTTAAGAGATCTGTGGTATTGCTCCCCAGCGCCATTCATCGCAGTTCGCAAACCTACCACCCTCACTCGGGCTCTGTAGAACATGCTGCTTCCCACACCTACGTACCCCCACCTTCTTTGGTTGTTGTTAATCCTCACCCAAGGATGTTTTTCCCATTGGCTTTTAGAGAGAGTGGAAGGGAGGGAGGAAGAGAGAGAGGGGGAGAGGTGAGAGAGAGAGAGAGAGAGAGAGAGAGAGAGAGAGAGAGACACATCAGTTGGTTGCCTCCCACACATGTCCCAACCGGGGCCGGGAATTGAACCTGCGACCCTTTGGTGCTCAGGTTGATGCTCCAACCCCTGACCCACACCGGCCAGGGCTACCCCTCCCTTCCTTTATCACGACACTCCTTCCCCAAGACTCAGGTGTCAGCTCCTTCAGAAGAGCTGTCCAAACCACGAGTCCAAACCTATCACAGCTTCACAGACGCGCCCGACGATCCGCTGTTTCCCTTGACTTAGAAAGCGAGCCCTAAGCTCCCGCGTCCTTGTCCTCCAGATCCCATCCCTCGCTGCAGCGCCGGGGATGCGCGACTATTGAATAAATGCTCGACACACGCACGACGGATGAGCGAACCGAGCAGGGCGGGCCGTCCAGCGGAGCAGCCAGGCCTGGGGGGGAAGGGCCTGAGTCCCAGGACCACGTCCTGGCGAGGCCAGTCACCTCGGCACGGATTCCAAGCTCCGAGGAGCGCGGGGCGGTGGGTGCCTCCCGGGCTTTCTAAGCGGAGCTGAACTTGGCCAGCTCACTCGGCGGCTCCCCGGCGAAGGGAGCCGCGCAGGGCCCGTGCCAGGAAGAGCCCGCACCTGGCTCAGAGCTCTCCGCTGCCTCAACCTTGAACTCTCTTTTCGAACCGAGCTCCCCACCTTTCACTGTGCAGGGGAGCCCTGCACACTGTGCAGCTGGTCCGCTTCGCCAGGCGGACAGAGGAGCCCGCTTTATTTTTACCGTTAGCTTCGACCATGCGAGGAAGAGGGACATGGACGCCGGCCCGCGCCAGGCGCTGTCAGTCCATTGAGCAAAGACAGGCTGCGTGCTACATCGTCGTCATCAGAAAACACGGGCGACGTAGCCCACTTCCGGCCCGTCACTGTGTCCCATGTCCGGGCGCATCCACACGGTTCCTCACATAGTTCCCGTGGTTGTCATTGGTAATAGCTCCATCACCTTCTAGGATGTAGCTCCACCCTGGGTTTCAAGCCGCACCCCGATGCCTGGGCATTTGGGTTTATAAATAGAATTTCTAAGAGCGACTAAGCACAGATTGCTTTTTCTTTTTCTGTTCGAGGCTGTTTCCTCGGAGTATACGCTCAGAAGAGGGATTACCGGGCCGAAGGGTAGAAGCGATGTTACAGCTCTCACACACATTAGCGCTGCATCGCTCCCGGGAAAACCGGGCCCGTGTGTGGAGCCGTCAGCAGGAAGCATGTAACTGCGTCTCAAGTTCTGGAATACTTATTGTTTACTAATTTAATGGGCCTCTAACGATATCTTAAAGTTGAAAAGAGGCGCCATGTTCAACAGGAAGGAAAGTGACTCTTTTTTTTTTTTTTTTAATATATATTTTATTGATTTTTTACAGAGAGGAAGGAAGAGGGATAGAGAGCTAGAAACATCGATGAGAGAGAAACACCGATCAGCTGCCTCCTGCACACCTCCCACTGGGGATGTGCCCGCAACCAAGTTACGTGCCCCCGACCGGAATCGAACCCGGGACCCCCCAGTCTGCAGGCCGACGCTCCATCCACTGAGCCAAACCGGTTTTGGCAGGAAAGTGACTCCTAAAAGCCTGGTCAGTGCCCTGGCCGGCGTGCTCGCTCCGTGGGTAGAGCATCGGCCCCCAGGCAGCCTGGCGCTGGCTCCAGAGCCAACACGCATGTCCCAGCAGCAATGTGACCTCCCAGTGACTCCAGGGGCACCAGGATCTCCTCGACCCCCGCATTTCTGAGCTAAGGAAACTGGGAGCTTAGCAGAGAAGATAAGGCACCCGGGGCTGCCGTGTGTGGGACCCAGGCCTCTGACCCCCGGGCAGAGCCCCCCTGCCGCCTCCCTGTGGCCCTGCTGTACCCCCGCGTCGGTGACTGAGCTGAGAGGGCTCGTGCCCGGGCACGGAGCAGTCTGAACGCGGCTGGAAAATCAGCCCGGACAGGTCAGTTCTGGAAAAATCAGGCTGAGATCAGTGTTTTCTGGAGAAACACCAAAGCCTCCATTTGCTCCGGCCTCGAGAGCAGCTTCTTTGAGGTTATTTCTGTCCGGGGGAGGCCAGGGCTGGATGAGAGAGTCGCATTTCTCTTAAAGGACAGAAAGACGGAGGAAGGAGACCGCTCCATGGCCCATGCCGGGGGGTGGGGGTGGGGGGAAGTGGGGGGGGGCGGGGAAGCACTTTCTGCCAGGACGGGGCCAGGCTGGGCTCTCTTGCCCTCCGCCCAGTGCCCAGCCCGCTCTGCATCAGGACACCTCTCGGCTCCTCCTTCCGAGATGAGTTCCATTCTTCCCCCGCCACCCCCACCCCCCCTCTGCTGACAGGCACCTTCTCGAGCCGCTCCAGGTATAAATAAATGATGCCCACATTGATTAGAGAATTGGCTGTCCCTCCAGCAACAACCCCGACCTCTCGCTTCTGAAATCTTGCTGCCAACCGGCATCACTCAGATTTTCTTCTGCTGAAAGAGCCCTCCCCTGGGGGTGCAAGAAGCTAAATCTGGAGGCAGGACAGGCGGCTCCGGCCCTGGCCCCGCCCCTGACCCTGTCCTTGGCCAAGTCGCTCAGTTCCCTGAGCCTCCGCAGGCCGGTCAGGAAGGAGGATCATTCCTGGCCGCCTTCCTCATCTGCGAGGAGCGGGAGGGGATGAGATGGTGTGAAGGTCCTGCGGACTGGGTGTCCCGTGAGATGCCAGCCACAGAGCAGCTGTGCCACCCAGGAAGTCCCAGAAATTGCTTTGAGTGTCACGTTCCTCCCGCGACGGGGACAGTCACACCTCCTCTTTGCCCGTGTTGTTTTGGGAAAAAAGTGAGCTAGAGAGGGGAAGTAGTTGGGCTGTAAGTGAACAACGCAGGCCATAGACCAGGGGTGGGCAAACTTTTTGACTCGAGGGCCACAATGGGTTCTTAAACTGGACCGGAGGGCCGGAACAAAAGCATGGATGGAGTGTTTGTGTGAACTAATATAAATTCAAAGTAAAGGAGCGGAGGGGAGAGCAAGAGAACCCTCCGCTCTTTCGGCTCCGCGGGCCGGATAGAACAGCTGAACAGGCCGGATCCGGCCCGCGGGCCGTAGTTTGCCCACGGCTGCCATAGACTCACAGGTGCGGCGTCTAAAGGAAAAAACAGAGAGAAGCGCCTGAAGGGAAGATGGGAAATGCTGGGTAGATGTGTCCGATCACAAGGGGCCTTACCGGTCGGATGAACGTGGTGTCTTCTACCAGGAGCATGTGTCAGTGATGCACAGGGTGGGGCGAAAGTGGGTTGGGTTCCGTTCAGGTTTTAGAAAAGTTGCTGGGAGGTCTTTTTTTGTTGTTTTTGTTGTTGTTAATCCTCATCCGGGATATTTTTCCATTGATTTTTAGGGAGCGTGGAAGAGAGAGGGAAAGACAGAGAGAAACATCGATGTGAGAGAGATTGCAACCAAGGTCTGTGCCCTTGACCGAGATCGAACCCGGGACCCATGGGTCTGCAGGCTGACGCTCTAGCCACCGAGCCAACCCGGCGAGGGCTGGGAGGTCTTGTTCCCACGTGGCTCCGGTAGAGACACTGCCAGGTTGTGCACCTGCGTGACTTGTAAAGAGCCAGTACCTCAACCCTTGTGCCTCGATTTCCCCACCTGTACAAGGGGGACAGCCTCTACCTCACTCCATGGTTAGGGCGACTCCGTGGGTTAATTCGGAGAAACCCTTGGAGCGGCGCCTGGTATGTAGTAACTGCTTCCTAGACATGTTAGGTGAACAGGTCTGACTGCGGGGTCGGGGGCAGGCGGGAGTGGAACGGCTGGAGCCCTCCCTCCTGGAAGGGAAACGGCTCCTGGCGCGTGGCGGGTGCGCCCGGCTGGCTCCTCCTCTGAGAACAGCTGAGCTTCCACCCGGCATCACCATGTGGGAGCCTCAGGATGGGTGAGTGGCTCTGCACAGCCTGCTCTCCTTCCCAGAAAATAGCCCGTTGAGAGATTTCAAAGAGCTGCTTCCTGTGAAAACTGACTTTACAGACCATATGGAAGTCTACCAACCCACCACACTTTTATCTGTCTACTAGAGGCCCAGTGCATGAAATTCGTGCCCTGGCAGGGTCCCTAGGCACTGCCAGCTGCGGCCTCCCTCCCTTCCCCCGGCTGGCCCCGCCCCCTGGTCAAACTCCCAGATGAACTCCCAGTGGAGGGGACAATTTGCATACTATGCTTCTATTATATAGGATCTATCTATTTATTTAATTTATTCTTTTATTGTTAATCCTCACCCGAGGATATTTTTTCCCATTGCTTTGTAGAGAGAGTGGGAGGGAGGGAGAGAGAGAGAGAAACATGGATGTGAGAGAGAAACATCGCCCCGACCGGGACTGGGGATGGAACCTGCAGGTAGAGATGCCCAACAATGAAGGACTTGGGGTGCAGATTGCGTGCACTCCACAGGGAGGCCAGTGCCAGAAGGAGACTCACAATGAAAACTAGCTCGACAGCGAGTCACGAGTCTAACATCTTGCCACCCTGCACTGCGTGGCGCTCAGAGACAGACATACGTGAGTGCCGGGGCCAGGGAACACGTGTGAGCCAGCCCCGGGGTCAGCGAAGGCTCCCCAGGTGCGGCGAGCCAGATGGGATCCAGGCCTGTGGGACCCGGCCGCGGGCCCTCTCCCTCCGCCACGCCGCAGAACCTACCCCCAGCAGCGAGGGCGTCTCGGGGCGCAGATTATACTCCACGAGAGAGGCCGTGTCAGGCAAACAGATCGTAATGAAACCCAGTGTGAGAATTTCACTCAAATGATACCCCCTGATGAGCTGTGACTGGGAAAGGCCGTCGAGAGACCAGCTTCATCCATGGCCCGTCCTCGCTGTATCTCAAGTGCAGTTCAGGGGCTGAAGCCACTCTGCATGGCCTCCAGAACCCCAAATTCCATGGTTCCGTCTCCCCTCTAGGCCCATGTCCGGACATCCCCCTACACCCCTCCATCCTTTGTACTTTCAACTTTCCAGCTGCTGCTAACGGCCACACCTTGCAACCTCCGTCGGTGTATCAAGTAGTCTGATCTCATTCCTCTGCCTTCATCCCTGCCCCTGGGACCTCTCCCAGAATCCACACCACCAGCAGCCTTCCTACATCCTGGCCGCCCCCTCCCCACCCCCCACACTGGCTGGGCCTGTCACATAACTCTCACTCCATGCACACCTCACCCCAGCCCGAGGCGGGCCACCCATACCCCTGAGTCAACGCATCATGAATTCCTTACTCCCAAACCCATGTCTGGTTTCCCCTGGCTCAGAGGAGGCACACCTCCCCACCCGTGATGGATAAGGCACCACCCACATGGGGTGCACTCTCCATGCGGGAGCGGGGGTCCTGCACTCACAGGCCAATCGGGAGTGGGGCCTGGACACTGGTGACTTACAGATGCCTCTCTGTCTTCCTCCAGGAACATTCCAACACACACACACACACACACACACACACACACACCCACGCCTGCCACACGGACTCAGCTGTTTAGACAGAGGTGTTGTGCTTTAACACAATGGCAGCCAGAGCTTCCGTGGGGACCCCCTCCCCCAAAAGCAGACACCAGCCCTTGGCCGCCTGCCCAGGAAGCTCCCATCCGGCCCTGCCCCTGCCCCTGGGGCCTCCAGGAAGCAAACCCCAATGAACTAACAATAGCCACAGGCCACCCACATCCCCTCCCCAGCCCAGAGAATCCCATCGAAGCAGACAGGGCTTTTTAACAAACAATTAGCTTGAATTTTTCATTAGCTGCAGCTTCCTCTACCCCTGCCGCATCCTAAGCCACGTACAGCCGGGAGGCCCCGCCTCCGCTGAGGAGAGCCCGGCGGATGTGCAGGGCTCGGCTCCCGGCTCCCACCTCTGAACTCATCCTGAAGCTGATTATAAATCCGATCCCTTTCCTCGCCGGCCCACGTGCAGCCTCCTTCCGAAGGCGTCTCCGGGCGCAGCCGTGCAGCCCGCGCACGAACCTCCCTCTGCCCTGCGGTGAGGAAGGCGATGACAGTGAAACTGACGGTGACATTTCCTCGACCCTCGCTGCAGCCTCCTGCCAGCCCCGCCAGGTCACTGTGGTCCTTGTTATCAGCATTGGGTTACAGCAGAGACACGAAGCTTCAAGGATGGGTGACCTCATCCAAGGACTCAAATCGGGGTCCGGGGCGGGGGGTGCGCGGGGGACTGTCTTCTGACAGCAATTCCAGGCCAGAATTCCAGAGCGAGGGCATGGACTGGGACCCTCTTCCTCTCTCGGGGCCCAGGTCTGGGAAACATTGTCTATCTGAATGGATTGATGGATGGATGGATGGATGGATGGATGGATATTCAAGGATTACTACTCCCACCAGGTTTTTGGGAGAGTTTGAGAGGAGTTCCCGATGTGTATGCAGACAGTGAGAAGGACACCCCCCTACACACTGTGCTGGCCTCACCTCCATGGCCAAGGACGTCCATTGATGTCAGGAAGACAGAAGGCAGGGCTCCCCAGATGGAGGGCCTGTACCTTTAGACCCGGCCGGGAGCCTCCAAGAAAGGGTGAGCTTCCTCGAGCCCCATCCTAGGGATTTCTGGGCCTTGTCTGCCCCCCCGAAACCCGTGAAATATTGACAGCCAGCCACGCAGGGGAAGAGAGGGGGAGCGAGGACATGAATTATTGACGGCTTCACTTTCATCCTGGCCCAGGCTGCTGGGCCGAGCAGAGACCCAGGGGAGCCCCGAGACAATCTGTGGGCATTAAGCAGAGTTCTTCAAGAAGCTGGGGGTAGAGGCTCCTGACGGTCAGGGGGACCAGAGGCGGCCTGAACAGCGCAGCACCTGCCCTGGCCTCTGGGGCGGCCCCGTGTCCATGAGGGGGCGACTGTGTCCCAGACCCCGCTTTACCAATCCCGGCCAAACCACCCCTCTCTCTCGCTGGCTCCTTCCAGAAGCCAAGGATGCGACCTGCCCGCTGCCCGCTCTGAGAGGACTACAGATGCGGTCCCCACCCGCAGGGCATCACACCCAGCGCCAGCCTGGAGCAGCCCGAAGGCGGGCCTCCTTGGCTCGCACACTGTCTCCACTGGGCGCAGCAGAAGGGGCCGAGCCTCCACACAAACCTCCATGGAACAAGGTCAAGGTCAAGGGCTCCAGTGACTGCTCCCTATTCCGGCTCCCTGCCTACAGGAAAGAGCTGGAGCCTGCTGTGGAGGAGTCCGCAGACGTGGGCCCGAATCACGGCACCACTAGCTAGCCATGGACCCGAGCCTCCGTTTTCTCATCTGAGAAATGGGTGTGAAGATGGCCCCTCCTCCCAGCCTACCCCAGGGGGCTGGCAGGCCTCTCCGGGAGGAAGGACTCTGCAGACAGAGGGATTGTTCTCACCAAGCCCAGTGCTCCCCCAGCCTTGGGTCTAACCAGTGCCTCACCTTTCTCAGCGAAAGCCCGCCAGCCAGGGTGACAGGCCACCCAGCCATGTGATCCGCCTCCAAGACCAGAGGCTTTTTATATTTTTCCATTTGTCCTTCCAGGACATATGGCGTGGGGGGGGGGGGGGCAGCCTCCCGCCAGCCCCCTCCTCCGTGCCTGCTGCACACGGCAGCCTCGTCCTGAGATGTGGGAAGGAACAAGGTGGAAGGGGGGGCACGCTCTGGAGCCCACACTAGGACAGGCAGCAGCTGGGTGCCACCCCCTTCATGGCTGAGCTGGGGCCTGTCCTGAGCAATGTGCATAGGGGAGGACCCCCGCCCCCCCGACCCTGCGCTTGCCGGGAGCCCACCTCCACCGGCTGCCTGCGGGAGCCAGACCTACGGGCACATGGTGTTCCCACTTGTCACGCGCTGTCACCCCGCTCCCCGCCGCTCATGGCACTCTGCGAACTCTCCACGTGAGCAGCCGCTGTGCCTTCAGAGAAGAGAAGGAAGAGGGCGTGAAGAGGTCACCGGAGGCCTGGGTGTGTGGGAGGGAGCAGCGCTGGGGGCAAACCCTGCAAATCATTCGCATAAAATGTTCCATTTGACAGACACGGCGTTTCTCAAAGGCGACGCTGCTGGCCTCTGGAGTGAGATCCTTCCTGGTTTTGTGGGATCACCCTCCTTTGCGGGACACTCACCTTCCAGGCCCTGGATCCTTGATGCAACACCTACCCCTTGCAATACTGTTGCAACCGACACCCCGCCTCCCACCCACCGCCCCCCTCATTTCCAGTGGTCTCTAAGGGGCAGGCGGCCCGTTGAGAACCGCTGTTAGAGGCTCCCAGGCCAGGGACTGGGCCCCTCCTCTCTTTCCTACTGCCTCCCTCTGCCCACGGCACCCAGACCTCATCCCAGCCAGCTGCGCGCACAGAGCCCACTCCTACCCGCCGACCCAGGCCCATCCCACCGACCGCTGGACAAACGGTCTCTGCCTGCCAGGCTGCCTGACCGCCGGGCCACCAGGCTGACCTAGTGGGCTGACCAGCGCTGCTTGCCTGGCCGACGGGAAAAAGCAAGCCCCTTCTGGACCAAGAACCCCCTGAAACTGACACGTCTGCCCTCAGCCATGCTCTCTGGGCCCGCCACCCCGTGACGGGGGAATGCGCACTGGCCTTGTTCCCTCCCCGTGGGATTCTCGGCCAACCCCCTTGAGGAACACAGGCCGTTGGCCCCGGCCCAGGGTCCCTGACTTCCTGCTAATATTAAACCCATTCCCCAGCAGCCATCGCCCGGCTGACTCAGCACCCGCGGCAGCTCGGCTTGGCTCTGCGGCCTTGACACTGACCTCCGGGACACGTCAGAATGACTAATGGCCCGGCACCTTCCCTGCAGGCGGAGAGGTGCCACAGCAACCGCAGCAGCAGCACTTCCCAAGCTCACCTGGGCGAGGTCGGGGGAGGGGGGCCTTGCTCAGACGCCCCCACCCCAATTCACACCTGGCTGCTGGGCCAGTGCAGCCCGCAAAAGCCCCTCCTGCCGGCCCTCCCTGCCACCCAGCCTCTTCCAAATCCCGGCCATCCACCCAGCTCTTCCCACTCTGCCTATAGGACCCACAAGCCCTCCTTTCCTGCAGTGAGGTAGTCACTATTCGGTATGGACTGTGTCACACTTGGCCCGGAGCAGCTCTTCTGACTCAACTAGCCCCTCCTCCCAAAGACTTTAAAGTCGGTGTTTGCAAACTGTCTCCCTAGGAGGCTAGTTCTCCCACTCACTCGTGTATTATTGAGCACCTACTATGTGCCAGGCCCTGGACTAGCTGCTGTGGATACAGAGCTAAGGATACGGTACCTGCTTGCCCAAGGCCTGCTGGCCCCTGAGGAGACAAACACGTAAGCGAGCCCTTCAAACAAAGAGCGACCCCCTTTAGGACGGTGATCAGCAGAGGGTGTCCACGGAGAAGGGGTAACAGCAATGCCTAGCGCCCCCGGCGTCTGGCACCCATGCTAACTCACCGCATCTGGTCGGGGGCAGCGAGGCTCCAGACAGAGGGGACAGTCCGTGCAAAGGCACGGAGGCCACAGTGGCTGCAGCATAGAAGACACGGGCGGGAGCGGCAACAGATGAGGCTGAGGACGAGGACAGAGGTCACATTCGCTCTGTCCCCAGACGTTCCTGTGCTGGAACTGTGCCGGACAGAGAGGGAGCCCCAACCGCATCGAGCTCCCAGTCTAGTCTCCGAGGATGGGGGGCGGGGGTCAGTACACAGCAGAATCCGCTGAGGGCCGTTTGGAAATGGGCCATACTGAGCTGGGCCCTAGGAGGGTGCTGCCTTGACAAGCCGGCCTTTTCATCCACCTCCCATCCAAACCGGTTCCCACTTGACAGTCCCATGGGAGACCTGGTCACCATTCCTTACTCAGCATCGGTGCTTTCAGTATCTCTCTATGCCAGAAGCCGAATCTCTCCTGCCTTAAAATGATTATAAATTAGGTTGTCCTGGCCTGGACCTCCATCACCACCACCACGCACTACCCCTTTCTCTGTACGCCTTTCCTAAGAGAGGAAGGAAGGAAGGAAGGAAGGAAGGAAGGAAGGAAGGAAGGAAGGAAGGGAGGGAGGGAGGAAGGAAGGACATTTCCTCCTCCAGGAAGCCTTCCTAGACTACCTTCCCTACGCCTGATGAATCCAGAATCCTGGAGCACTTGAACTTCCAGCTGTTGTGAGTTTGGAAACTTTTGTGAGTTTATAGATGGTTATTTAAAACCATGCTTGTGGGTTTCTTTGAAGTCTTTATGTATTTCTCTGCCCTCAGGAATGTGTGTTCTGCTTCTCCAATAATGGGGGGGGGGTGGAGATCCCCCAAGATCAAGGAGGTCCTTCATGTGGGTCTCCCCTACCCCCTCTGCTTGGCCACCACTTGGCTGCCCACAGAAAACCAGTGAGAGTCTCCGATGACAGCACAATCACTCAGCAAGAACCAGGAGCTGGAACACAACCTACTTCTAGTCTTTTATTCCCATCAAAGCCCCGCATGCACAGCCCTCTGAACCTCTGGGGTGGGGTGGGGGAGGCGGGACAGCTCTCATTGTCCCCAGCTCATAAATGAAGATCCTAAGGCCAGAGGTGAAGTGACTTGTCCAGGGACATCCAGCCCGCAAGTGGCAGTGTTTTAGGCTAGAACCCAGGCCTCCGGACTCCCAGCCCAGGGCCCCTACAGGGAGAGGCAGCCAGTGTTGGGGAGACTGGCCGTGTGTGGGAGCTCGAGAATCTGGTCGGCAGCCAAGCTCCTGGTGGGAGAGATGGCCCACACCCACCCAGGGGGTGCTGGCAGGTGCTTGAGGGAGCATCCCAACTGCCACCCTTTTCCCAAAAGGCCGTGTGCAAAGAGCCCCGTCAGCAGACGCAGTCACCGAGGAGGCCTGGGGAGCCCTTGCAGAGCCTCCAAGGACGCGGCTGGGGCTGAGCCCGAGCCTGTCTGCAGGAAACAGGGATGTACAGACACTCAGGACTTCATTGCCAAGGCTCCTGTCCCTCCTGACCTCTCCCAGGCCCTGGGGAGGGGCGCCAGGGGCTCACAGGGGCCACAGCATCACTGGAAGTGAGGCCCTGAAGCTTGCTGAACTAGGAGAGGGGCAGGCGAGTGCATCAGGACCATGTTCTCTGGCATGAGGCCGGTAGGTGGAGGCGGTGGGGCAGGCATCAGCTGTGCCTGTGGCCCCACCCCTGCTGTAGTGATTGGCACAGACGGCTCTGTGGCCCGCCCTGAGCTCCATAACGGAGTTTCCTCTCACCCTTGAGGACTTTGCATGTGCCCAGGAGGACACTGGGGCAGTAATAGTAATAGTAATAGTAATAGTAATAGTAATAGTAATAGTAATAGTAATAGTACTAATAATAACAACAATAATACAGTTAACACTGTGTGGCACTGACCCATGCCAGGCTCTGCCCTAGCCCTGCTCATGTAGTAGTGACTCACGAGCCTCAGCCACCCCACCTGCCAGGTGCCATCACCAGCGAGGAGGCCGGCAAGCAGGCAAGCGGGATGGGTAGCCCAAGGTGACCAGATGGAAGTGGGGGGCAGGGCTCTGCACCTGGAACCCGGGACAGTCTTCGCCTTCAGCCTCCGTGCAGAGTTCTTGCCTTAAACGCAACCCCTAAGCTAAGCGCACAGAAAGGATAGGGAGGGGACCCCTCCTCTCTCTCCAACCCCCACATACACACACGCTTTGGGGTGGGATTCGGCTGGCATTGTCCACGCTAGAGTCCAGGGCGGCAGAAGCCTGTCCCTGGCAACCTCGGGCCAGGATCGGAGGATCCAAGGAAGTCAAGCCGGGGGGAGGAAAATTCCAGCCGGCCCCTGCAGAGCGCGCAGCCCGGCCTCCGTCCACACCCGCAGCGGCCCAGCCATCCGGCGGCGCCTCCCGGCGGTTAAAGGAGAACCAAGACCTTCGCCACCAGCCCAGCCCGCAGACTGGACTGCGGCAGGGAGGCACCTGGGCCGGGATGCAGCCGGGATGCCGGAGGGATGCGGGAGGGATGCGGGACGGCAGCTGCCACTCGTTCTGCGCGGCGTCTGCGCCACGGCGCCCTCTGCTGGTGGCGCTGGCTCCGCGCGGCTGGGATGGCGCCTGGGGCCGCTCCCAGGGGTCTGCACCTTCTCCCCCAGGGCTGTTTTCCTCCAGGTCTGTTTCTCCTTGCGAGGCTTCTGGGACATGGCCCCTGGTTAGCAGATACTCTTGGTTGCCGCCTGGAAATCCATTTCTCTTGCCTTCTTCGGTAAGAGAAGTCCAGTGATTGTCAACTACCCCTTAATCGAAGGTGATATTAATCCTAGTTCATCTCAGTCCATTCTGGAAATTCCATTGCCTTCCACCCCCTCTTCTTCCCTTGGATGTGATGTCCAGAATTTCAGCAGCCATCTTTCAACCGTGAGGGGGAAGTTTGAGGTCCCCCAACCTCCGTCCCCCCCGCAGAAATGGTGAAGCCCCTGGCGTAGCTCCCTCTTCCTCCCAGCAGCCGGTTTCTGGTCCTTACCACAGACAGTGCCCTCCCTCATACACTCAGCTTCTCTGACCACAGAAGACCGTGCAGTGAGCTGTGGGCCGGTTTCCGGTACCAGGAGTCACCCTCCTTTCCATCCATACCGCTCTCGGGGCCATCGGTGTTACCTCCTGAATCATTCTCAGATCCGTGCACGTGTCCACATCCCCACTGCCACATCTCCACGGGAACTGTCACACTTACCGCTTCACGGGTTCCACCCAGGCACCCTCCCCCCCGCAACCCGGTGACACCCCCCAGTCAATGTGTGCTCCTGTCCCTCTCCTGTTTCCAGCCTTTCCGTGGCTTCCTCTTCCTCTCAGACAAGTCCCTGCATTTTCCAGGGCCCTGGCTTTCTCACCCATCGTTGAACCCCAGCACCTGGCCTACGGTCAGATGCATGGAGAAGCAACCTCTCGCCTCCCAGACAAGGAGCTGCTAATTTTTTTTAATATATTTTATTGATTTTTTACAGAGAGGAAGAGAGAGGGATAGATAGTTAGAAACATCGATGAGAGAGAAACATCAATCAGCTGCCTCCTGCACACCACCTACTGGGGATGTGCCCGCAACCCAGGTACATGCCCTTGACCGGAATCGAACCTGGGACCCTTCAGTCTGCAGGCCGACGCTCTATCCACTGAGCCAAACCGGTTAGGCTGGAGCTGCTAATTTTTAAACTCCACCCCCAGAACTTCAGGCAAATAGATTCCCCTTCGGAACAGCCCTCTCCTGTGAAATCGGAGAATCTCAGAGAATCCCATGCTCCGCAAGACCCAGAGATTTATCAGAGAAGCAGACCCAGGCCTCGGCGTCCACCGGATGTCAACGCCCCTGGCGCCCCTCTCGGCCGGGGGCTAGCCTGGGTGTCGAGGACCCAGCATTGACCGGGACAAGGTCCCTGCCCTCCTCGGACTCCCGTTCAGGAGATTTTCCCAGCATTTCCTCCCTCTGCCCTCCCCTGGCCGCGTTCTCCATGTGTCCTCAGAGGCACTAGCGGCAAAGCACGTGTGACGGCAGGCCACCACGGGCCCCGTTCCGGCCTCGGTGACCTCGGGACTTCCCAGGGCTCTGGTCCAGGAGGGAGGCGGCCCGCCAGTGCTGGCCGGAGCCCGAAGGGAAGACTTCCGCCCCGTCCTTCTTGACCATCAGCCAAAGGAATAAGGTATTCCAGGACGGTGGGAGGTTCAATGTAATGGGTAGCTCGTATCTGCCTCAGTTTCCCCAGGGAGACTTTCTCCTTCAGAAGCAAGGGTTTCTGGGAGATGGGGGAGGGGGATGTCAAGCTCCATCTCAGAAGAGAAGACGCCTCTGGGATGTTCCTGGCCTCCCTCGCTTGGTGCGTCTCTAGGAGACCAACCTCACTGGCCAGGGTGGAGGGGCCAGACCCCTGGGGCCTGGAGGCAGGGCTGCCGGGCATGGGCGGAGCTCAGGTTCTGGGTGGGGCTGAGGAGAGGTGCCCGGGTCAGAGAGCTGTCAGGAGAAGCCCCGTGGCCGAGCTGAAGACGCGGAGCTGAGAGATCTCCGGGCATCTCCCACGATGGACTCCACCGGGGGCATCTGCACCCCCACCAGGCACCACAGTCCAGCGTCTGGGTCCGCAGATGCCTTTCTTATCTGGCTCCCTCCCCTCAGACACGCCCAGGAAGATGCCCCGTTATCACAGGGCCTCCCACAGCTGGCAGCCTGCAGGGCTGAACGGGGACCCACAGGCAATTCTTGCTCTGAGACCTCCAGCTTCGTCTCGGCAGGTGGGCTGGGGTAGCAGCGGACCGGAGAGGAGAAAGCCGGGAGAGATCATTCATTTAAGGGAAGAGCTGCTCTTTAATTTCTTAAATACATTCTCTCTCTGCTTTCCTCCTCCTCCCACTCCCTCTCCCTCTCCCTCTCCCCACTCTTTTCTCCCCGCTCCCCACTGCTTTTCCTCTCTCTCTCTCTCTCTTTCCCCTCCCTCTTTCCCTTGCAGCACACACAGTCTTTACACAATTAAAGTAGGACAAGCATGTTTTCCAAGATTTTAAAATATCCTTGTTAAGGAAATTCACTGGGAGGAAGAAATTCAGCTTAATTTCTTGGAAAATAAAAGCACACGGTGGAAACTGCCACTGTCGCCGCGTCCTCCCATCCCCCGTGAGGACAGCAACAGCCCCGCTCACCTGTCAGACGCACCTGCTGGCCAAGGCCACCTTCGCACGCTCCCATCTGGCGCCTGGCCTGAGCTCTGCTTGAGGAAGATGGGGGGGGGGGGGCGGCATGTGGGAACCAGCAAATGCCTTTGAACATCTGTTTGCTGGAGGAAGAAGGTAACAGCTCCTCTCACCTCCCTCAGGTGGCCGCTCCCTCCACATCCCAGGCCAGATCTGCAGTTAAGCGCCATGGGCCCCCACTGCACCCCAAATAGTCACTGCAAAGGTTCCCTGGGAAGGCAGAGGCCAGCCCTGGGGGCGGGCACACCTCAGAGATAAGGCAGCATCTGTACCCTGTGGCCAGAAAGACACGGGGACGCCCCAGCAGGCCTGGTTCTGCCCAGTGCCCAACTTCCCCTGGGGCCCCCTCTGGTCCTTCTCATTCCCTGTCCCTCTCCACGGGGGAGGGGGTCCTCAGGGCCAAGAGGGTGCTCACACCGGGAGCTCGTGCCCACTTCTGGGCCTTGGTACCAGGTGCCGGGGACTCTGGATTCTCTGCCCAAACAGACCAAGCCCTCTCCCACGTCCTGCGGGTTCCCCGTCGCCTGGCTCGCCCCCTCCAGGACCGACCTTGCCCCTGTGAGCTGGTCCCGAGGCCCTGAGCAGCCGTGTGCAGGGAGGTGGAGGAGCCACACGTGTGCATGGGGACCCCGTGAGAGGCAATGACCACCCCCCAGAGACGCCCACGTCCAACTCCCCGTGAATACGCTATCTGACATGGCAAAGGGACTTGGCAGACGTGGTTCAGGGCGGGGAACGTCCGTCCCACGGGCCGTGGAAGGCCCGCGAAATCATTGGGTCTGGCCCTGCCTAGGCATTGGGGGTGAGTTCATTAAATGTTTGACCAAACATAGCAGGCTAATTTTTAAGTTGTTCATTTTGTATGGCCCAGGAATGCGGTTATAAATATCCACATGGCCCTTGGCAGCAAGAAGGTTCCCCACCCCACCCCAGGTTAAGTGAGACGGGAGAGGAGCCTGGGTCACCCAGGTGGGCCCCCTGTAATCACACGAGTGGAGTCGTAGGGGTGAAAGAGGGAAGAGGAGAGAGACATTGGAAACTGCTGTGCTGCTGTCTTTGCAGGAGGAGGAGGGGCCGCGGGCCAGGGCGTGGGCAGCCCCCAGAAGCTGGGAAAGGTGAGGAGTAGATTCTCCCCGGAGCCGGAGCCTCCAGAGAGGAATGCAGCCCCGACAGCACTGGGGTTTCAGCCCAGCGAGGCCCACCCTGACCTCCAGAGCCGTAGACAATACACCGCTGTGGCTTTAAATGGCCAGGCCGGTGCTAATTGGCTGCAGCTGCAATGGAATACAGACCTGGAGGGGCAGGCCAGAGCCAGGAGGGGGAGAGGGGCCGTGGGTTGAAGACGGGGACAGGGGGACAGAACACGCCACCTGTGGCGTGACGGAACGGAACGGTGAGCAACCTGGAGTTTCCGGATTTGAACACGGCCTCCCACGCTGTTGCAAAGGTGCACGCGTCAAGGTAAGAAGTGAACCTATGTTATGTGGAGCCGGGAGCTGGAGACGTAACTTGAACATAGTTAGACAGGTGGCTCGTGGGCCACCCGGGCACATGGCCCTGCAGTCGTGCCCACGAGTCCCCAGGAGGACAGGCTCAGGACTAACGCTCTCGGGCCACTAACACCGAGGCCACCGCCTGCTGTGACAGCCAAGGCTCAGCGGCCCCGTGCTGTCACTCAGGGACGACCACACGAGAGCGCTCTTCCCCACACTGAGGGCCGAGGCTGTCCCGTGTCACAGTCACACTAAGCTTAAGGGACTTCAGTACCATTTCCCGGCACCACAGTCATTAGACCCAAATTGTAGGGCTGGATTGTGTTTTTCTTGTATTTATAGAGCCAAGCCACTGCTTACCATGCTCACCTTCTTTGATATACCTCTGATACATTTTTTAATTTTTTTAAGCTTTATTGTTGAAAGTATAACTTACATACGTCCCCTCATTTCCCCCATTGCCCCCCCCCCAGCCCGCTACCTCTGATATTTATCATTGAGAGCCGTTACCTTCTCTTACCTCCTCCTGTACGGACCCTCGGACCCAGTAAGAGCTAACGGTCCTGCCCTGGCCGGCATACTCAGTGGTTAGAGCATCCACTGATGGACTGTGAGGTCGCAAAGTTGATTCCGGGTCAAGAGCGTGTAGCTGGGTTGCAGCTTCGGACCACGGGCGCGAGCCGGAGGCAACCAATTGGTGTGTCTCTCTCATGTCGATGTTTATCTGGCATTTAAGTCTGACTGGGCATCCTGTCTTGTACCTGGCATCCCTGGGCCCAGGCCACTGGGGAGTGGGCCTCAACCAGGTGACAGGAAAGGCCCTGCTGTTCCTCCACTCACCACAGGGGGGCAAAGGTCTAGGAAGGCTGTTAGCTGCCTCAGCTGCCTGAGGAGTTAGCCAGAAGCCTAGACACCCACAGCCGCCCCTCTCCACCCCCCCTTCTCCCTGCCCACCTCCCAGCCCCACTCTGGGCCTCCCCTGAGCCTCCACTCTCCGTCCAGAAGCCGCCCAGCCACGTGGACTCTCCCCTCCCGAGCCAGCACGTCCAGGTCTACGCACCAAAGATGCAAATCAGCAGGGGGACACCTCTCTGGGGCCTGAGGTGGCGGGCGTGGGCGGGTGCCAGACCTCTGAGCCAGCACAGACTCCTCCCAGCACTGGAAAATGCCTTCATGGCAGGCTCCCCCAACCCAGCCACGTGCATGCTCGTCCCTGACCTGAGAGCTGTGCCCCTGGTCCTCTCCCATTCTCTCCCGCTGGTCCCTGCGGAGCTGGGGGTCGGGGGGAGACACAGGACACTT
This sequence comes from Plecotus auritus, assembly GCF_963455305.1. Taxonomy (NCBI): domain Eukaryota; kingdom Metazoa; phylum Chordata; class Mammalia; order Chiroptera; family Vespertilionidae; genus Plecotus; species Plecotus auritus. The sequence continues at coordinate 38,845,491 of NC_137778.1, forward strand.
CCTGTTTCTCAGAGGAAACCGTGAGCAGTGCTTCTCAAGGTGGGTCAGGCACCAAGGAGTCTAGCAAATGAAACTGAAAAATGTCCTACCCCCTGGAGTGGAGGAAGGACCCGAGGAAGAGAGACGCCACGGTGATGAGGGTTGAGATCAGTAGGGCAGGGGGAGGATAGGCTGGGGTGGGGGCTGCAGTTTTTGTTTTTGTTTGTTTTGTTTTGCCTGTTGGATTTTTTTTTTGGGGGGGGGCTGCAATTTTGGATAGAGAACCAGGGTGGCCTGGTGGAGGTGGCCCAAGCAGACACCCAGGGGAGCAGCATTCCACACAGAGGGAAAGCGAGCGCAGAGGCCGTGAGGAGAAGGCAGGGTGGTGCCCTCTGAGGCGCACAGAGGGTGCCGGAGGACCTGACCCTTAGACGCGCTCTCGGATGCATTTCCCGTCAGACCAGGAGCACAGGACAGAGGAAAACGTGGGCAGCTGGGTCGTGATCGGAGCAGGTGTGAAAGGAGGTGAGATCTTGCCCAGGAGAGATGGAAACAGGAAAACATTCCCCGAGTAGAAAAGGAGGAGGAGGAAGGGGGAAGCCACCCCTGCAGCCGCCCCCCCGCTGATGGCCAGGAGACAATGGAGACAGGAGCATTCTTTGAACTGCTGTCTTTGTTTCAAAAGACCAACTATAATCATATCAGCAAGGTGCCTCATTGGGTGGAAGGCTAAAAAGTCATACTTGGTGAGAGCGGCCTCTGAGAAGCTGTTTCATAGCTGCTGGCCCCTCTGACGTACATCCCGAGGGCGCTTAGGAAAGAAATCCTGCATGTCTGGCTGAGGCATTGGGGGTTGTAGATTCCCAGAGGATCAGGATGGGGGACAACCCTGAGGACATCGAAAGGGTGGCTATGGAGACAAGCCTGACACGGAGCCAGGTAACCCTCCAGGTTCAAAGCCAATGACTCAGTCTGCACCAGGCTAGATGGATGTGGAGTTAATATCCAAACAATCCACGCACAACCACCAGAAAGATAACGGGATGTGACAAGACGGCTAACGTGTCCCGGAGGGAGAGCGGGAAGGGCAAGACCAACTTCAGCAGCCTCACATCCAAGGAGGCCGAGGACGGTGACAGAGAGCATGGGTCTTAAGGTGCCCGGTTATTGTTCCCAAGCCACCCCCCTGTCAGATACACCTCACATGCAGGTCATAAACACAGCTGCCGGTGAGGGAGCACGCGCGGGCACCGAACTAAACCCTCGACGTAAATGATCGTATTTCATTCCAATAACAACCACTCTGTGAGGTTAGGGATGCTGTTTTTATACCTCCGTTTTATACATTAATGTGTTTGGGTTTAGGAGGGGCCTACTGGCCTTCCCAAGCTCACACAGCTAACTATTCAGCTGCTGAGCTGCGCCTTAAGCATGGCTGACTGGCTCTGGAGTCTGAGCTCATAATGTCCATCCTGAGGTTTCCAGGCAACCCCCCTCCTCTTGCCTCCCAGCCTCCTCCACCACTTTCCCTACGGCCACTCCCGCCCACTGCAGTCCTCAGTGCTCAAGGCACCGTGATGGGTACACAGTTAGTGCTCAGGGACTTTCCGAATTAAACAGCTAGTGTCAGCTTTGAATGGGGTTCCTCCATCCTGGAGAGTGAGAAAACTTTGAGGGATGTAGAGTAGAGGTGAGCGAGGCTCTCCAACGGGATCAGAGGAGGGACTCATTAACTGTGTGACTATCCCCATTCTGTCACCACTCCTGTGTCCACACAGTCTCAGGCAACTGGTGGAGTAAGTGGGGGGTGCGGGGAGGCCCACCACTCTGGTGCTCTTATGTCTTATCCTTGCTAACTCCTGTGTGATATTGTGTAGGCAGGATCCACCCAGAACTGTGTACGCTTTTGCCTTTTTGCCCAGAGAATGGAAGCTCGTCTCGTAACTAAGCGTGCCCCCTAATCACAAATGTTTTTCCTGGAAAAAAAAAAAGAATCCTGGCAATTCTTTATCCAGTGGTCATACATTCTCAACATACGAGCTATCAAACAGACCATCTCTATGCAAGGCCACATTTTCAAAGCCAGAAACCTAGATACATAGTTGGACAAAAAAGTTATTCAACTACTTCCATAACCAAGAGACATCCTGGAGATGTGGGCTTGTTGGCAAAAATATTAGAACTTCACGGACACTGCAATGCTTTGTGGAAGCCAGGTGATAGTATACTTGAAATTGGGACCGTACCAGGAAATCCAGAAATCCAGAATCTTTGTGGTCATACCATCCCAGTACAGACTGTTCACGGGTGGCATTTTGCCAAACCATCCCCGAGGCGTGGAAAACATAGCTCAAACTCTGTAACAGCCGGGTCTGTGGCCTGCTTATTGGAGCCCTATCTTAGGATCCAAATCCTAGTGGTCAAACAGGTGCACAGCGCCCCCCCCCCCCCCCCCCCCCCCCAGCGAAGCTGGTTCTGCTTTCCTGGATCTGACCTATGACGCCATATCCGAGACCTCAGCACCAAGGACAGAGCTCACTTGATTGGAGCGTCCTCTTCCGTGTCTCAACTCTGCAAAACAAGACATTTTTTGTGAGTTCAAAAGGAAGCCACAGAATATTAGCGCAAGAAACAATTCGGCAGTTCGCCATTTCCATTTTACTGATGACGCATCTGGGTTCCGAAGAAATCAGATGACCCGCTTCCCATCCTTGAGCTCGTCCCCTGCCCCGAATTGAGACCTGGAGTGGCATTCAGATCATCTTCTTGCTCCTCTACAGAAAGCGCCCCTGAGTGGTCAGGGCTCGGCCAACGTTAGTGCCAAGAGTGGATCTATCTGGGGGGAGGGAGAGGGGCAGGAAGTCCAGAGGAGAGAAATTAGCCCATGGCTCCTCAATCGGGAACACTTTGCTTATTACCTTCTGGGAGTGCGAGCAGTTGGAAAGAGAGTACAGGTAATGAAGCACAAGTAAGTGGATTGTTCCTGCCAAGATCACAGCTTGAGAGAAGGGATGGCAGATGGGAAGCCCCAACCAGCCAAGCCCAGGACTGAGGACAGGGTGTGGAGACCATTCCCCCACCCCAGACCTCAGCTAGTCAGCAGCACACGCCGAGGCCCCGGCAGACGTGTACAATAGGAATTCTTGGTGTTAAGCAGGCGTGGCCCCTGCCCTGTCTCTGCTCAATCCGCCACACCACGGTGAGGACAGTGTGCACCCTCCCACGTGGAGCAGGCGGGGGACTGTGAAATTGGACAACTTGTATAAACTCTCTGAGCCTGAGTGTCCAATTGAGTGAAGGGGGTAGGTTGGACTAGATGGACTGGAAGCATCCTTCCTGCATCACCATCTCAGGATGGTCTTTCTAAGTGAGCTCCGGGGTGGGGTGGGGGTGGGGCTGGAAAGATGCTGTTAGGTAATGACTCTCCGTGCCTCCCTCCCCCAACTTTCCCTCCTAAGCAGGCGCGATCACTCCTGCGATCTCACCAGAGAGGTATATATGCCTGGGTAGCCACACAGCCATGGAATTGGAAGAAAAGATGGGGATTAATGTGGAGGCTACTCGAGGCCTGTTGGCTGGACATCCGAAGGCAGCTTTTATTCTGATGAGCTCGCTGCCGACAAGGTTCTAGCCCTCGCCCTTACAGACTGATGAGCTCAAATGCCATCAGGATCCCAAATCAAATTGGATCAAATTTTGGATCCTGATTAGAAACCCAAGACCAGAATGCCAATTAAATCAAAAGGAGCAATATAGCTGTCAGAGGGATTGGAAACGTACCCAAGCTGACTGCCATCTCTCCACGGGAGCCAAATTATAGAAACATGGAGGAATTGGCCAATATGAGTTAATTAAATTATGTGATTGCTTAATGGCACCAGGCTCTCCTGCTCTGCCATCGCCACCGTGGGGTTCACCGCCGGCACACCAGCTCCCCACGACACCTACCAGACAAACTCCACCCAGACGGGGAGGTGGGCCCTGCTGTTTCTCGGGCTGGTTCCCCTTCCTTCTGCTCCGTCTATGACTCATTTCTCTTCTGACACTTACTTGGTGCATGTGAATAAATTTCTTTGCCATCGAGTCTCTCTGGTCTTGTTGGCATTCTCTTCCTTGAAGGTTACGTTGTGTCTCTGATCCGTTATATATTAGTCACATCGTTAGACTATAACCTGTTTGCCAAGTTTGGGGACTAGAGGAGGGATGCTGTATCGTTAGATATTGTAGTATCACAGACCAGACTCAGGCTCCCAACCACAATCGTGTATGATTTCTCCTGCACGGTGGGCCCGCTGATCCCAGCCAGGCCTGCTCCTTCCTGTCCCTGGGGGTCTGCTGGGAATCTCTGATCTGAGTTGAGCTCAGCTGAGGCCACTCGGGGGTTCATGGCTCCCCCATCCCCTCCCTTGGACCAGCAGGCTGGCCGAGTCCTGTTCTTCTCGAGGCAATGGAAGCTGAAGGCTTGGAACTGGCACCCTGTTACTCCCACCTCCTTCTATTGGCCAAAGAAGTCACATGGTTGAACTTAGCATCAAGGGCTAGGAGGAACTACAGAGTCACATGACAAAGGGCATGGATACAGAGAGGAGTAGAGGACGGGGCCAGTGGCACCACTGCCACAGGCACCTTGCTCCTGTCGCCTGCCTCTCCGCCTCGCGTGACCACCCCGACACTTAGCACGAGTTCTATCTGATCCTCAAGCCTCCTAAATTAAACTGTGGTCTTCCTGCTTCGCCAGGAAAGGAATTTCAGTTTCGCACCGTAGCAGATGGCGAGTCCCCGAAGAGTGTTGAGGAGGAGAGTGACAGATCTGATTTGCATATGGAACAGTCACTTAGGGTGCTGTGTGGAGAGAACACTGGAGGGAAGAAGGAGGAGAAACTGGTACAAAGGCCACTTCAGAGCATCTGTGGCCAGACAGACGACGCGGGAGGGCAGCGAGGGGATGTGCTGGGAAGCGGAAATGAGGGGGGGGGGTGATTACTTAGCGGGGCTGGGGTGCGGGAGGCAGTCAGAAATGGCCCCGATTTCTAATAAGACGGGAGTCTTGCTCAGTAAATCTTCGTTATATAGTAAATGAAAAAACCAATGAAGAGTTGGTATGAGGGGTTATATAACAGGACATTTGTAAAGTGCCTAGAGTGATGTCTAGCACATAGTAAGCACTCGGGAAGGGATGAGCTCTGGTCTCAGAGAAGGCCCTAGGTTAGCAGCCTTCCTAAGCTTTCCCCCCTCCTCCACTGCGCCCTCCGCTCCCCTCCTCCACCCCCCCCCCCCCCACACACACACACACACACTCCAGTTCCCATAGAGGACCAGTCAGCATCCTGGTCCTGACCCGGAGAGACACTGCCAGGGCTGGGTCAATGGATGAAGGCACTGACCCAAGTGGGTCTGGGTTCGTCAGCCCGTTCACCAAGACCTTGCGGGGCCCACCAGGACAGGCGAGGGGTTCTTGTCTTCACCCAGAGGAGAGGGGAGTACCGGATCCGGGGGTTTGCTCTGTGAGCCATGGGGTGGGCAGGAGACTGCAGGGTTGGCATCGCTTGCTCAGAGTAGGGGGGTTACTTTCCCAAGCCCTACCGCAGCCAAGTCAGCCATACTTAGAATAAGAGTGTTTAAGAAAAGGCTCACCTTGTTGAGAATGTAATAATTGTTTTTATTTTATTTTTTGTTAATCCTCACCCGAGGATATTTTTCCATTGATTTTTAGAGAGAGTGGAAGGGAGATGGAGAGACGGAAACATCGATGTGAGAGAGACACATCGATTGGTTGCCTCCCCGGTATGGAGCCTGCAACTGAGGTACGTGCCCTTGACCGGAATCGAACCCGAGACCCTTCAGTCCTCGGGCAGACGCTCTATCCACTGGGCTAAACCGGCTAGACGCGTTGTTTTTATTTTTACACTCTTCTATTTCTCACTGTTTTTCTGTTGTGAACGTGTATTTCTTTTTTTTTTTTAAAGAAGAAAATGAAATTTAAAAAGACGAAAGGTGGGGCCCCTGGCTAGAGAGGAGGCTCCCTGATTCTTGTCAACCAACCAGGGCCCAGGGGAAGCCCCTCTCTCCCTTCGCCCTATTGGTCAGCCCTGGCCCCGCCCCGCCCCCCACGCTCCACACTCAGGTTCATTTCATCACCGTTTCTCAGGTGCCTCCTGCGTGCCAGGGGCCAGGAGCCAGCGATGACTAAGCCTTGGCCCGCGGCCCGGAGGTGCTCCGGCCTGCTGTCCTGGGAACCTGGCCGGAGCCGAATGTTGGTGCCCCTCTGGCAGATGGAGATGGAGGGGCCGCGGCCAGGAGGCAGCACCTGCGGGACGCCGCAGAGAACGGACTTGATGTCACCACCCCCGCCTTCCGGGAGAAGCCAAACCGGAGAGTCACAGCATCCCGGACCTGACCCGAGGACAGAGACCCCAGGTGCTGTGCCTGCCCCTGAAGCACCCTCCTCTTTCCACCTCGGGACTCAGCCCCCCACCCCTGCCCTAATTGCACTGTGTGGGCATTGTTCATTCGAGCGCCCCCTCCAGGAAGCCGGTGAGAATGCACCCCTCACAATCACACCCTCCCCATCTTAGCGCTTCCTCCGAGCGGGGCCTCTCCCTCCCAACAGTCACTCTCTTGAAGGTGTCACTCTTGAAGATGGCTCAGTGGGTTGTATTGTGAGGGTTCGAGGGAGCAGGGCCTCCTGAGGGGACTGAGCTCCTGTCTGCCTTCCTCAGACTAGAAACCGCCTCTCAGAACGCGATCCAATGCGTTTCCCCCAGTTTAATGAAAATCAGTCTCACCTGAGACCCAAGGCCAGCGCTGGGCCACAGGCCTCGCAGGTGGCTCGGTCGGCAGGGGCGCTGCAGCCTCGTGGAATGAGCCTCATTCCCACGGGCGGGAGGGGGAAGCTCCGAAATGCCGCTCTGCAAAGTCTCGGGGCATCAATATTTCATGCCTCGGGAGCTGTCTTTGTTTTTATGCAAATTGCTCGGGCTGCCAGATGGGCAAGGGCTGGAGACCTCATCCATCAACCAGGCTGTTCCCTCCTCCCCACCCTGCGACTGCCAGGGCCTGGCAGCCTGGCCTCGGTGCGGCCCGTCCTCTCCCTCCCGCTGCACAGCGGCCACAACCCTGACCTGGACGCCGGGGACAGAGGAAGCCGGAGGCCAGGTTGCTGCCCTGGGGGGCTCACAGGTGGAAGGACCTCATGGCGAGAGGGGAGACAGCTGTCAGTTCAGGGCCAGGCTAAGCAGCTTCCTTTTTAATCACAAAGAGCCTGTGAGGTGGGCAGAGGGGCCTCCTGTCCCAGCTTGCAGGTGAAAAGCCCAGGTCACCCAGCAAGTCAGTAGCAGAGCTGCTCCAGGCGCCCTCCAGCCGCCCAGGCCTCCTCTCATCCGACCCCTCATGAGCCGTGATCTGGAGGCGCTGCCCCTCCTGGCCCAGCTGCCCCTGGCCTGCCTGGCTCCGGCCTCTGTAGCCTCCATCCCCACAGCTGGACCCTGACCTCACTAGCAGCCCCGGCCAGGCCACAGCTCGCCCCCCTGGCCCCTAGCCCACCCCCCGGGGCTTGGCCATGGCTGCTCCTCCAGCGTGGGGTCTGCCTTGCTCCTGCCAGTTCTTGCCCCCTCGGGATCAGGAATGAGAGACACCCCAATGCTGACTCTTACCCGGCGTCTCCGCCGAATGCCATGATTCCACGGGGGCTCTGGGCTCTGCCTCTTAGCTGGAGTCACACCCCCTTCGCATTGCTCGGCATGGCATCCTTCCTACAAGTACTGCCCACCTGTCTCCCCCCAGGCGGTGGGTGTAGTCGCACCAGCCGGCCCCAGGCTACCCCTTGGGCCCTGTGTCCCTGATCGTGCAAGGACAGGCCCCCATCACAGCACTCGGTCCTGCCCGGTCCTTCCCACAGGCTCCGGGTTCCAGGGCAGTAACCGTGATGGAAGTGACAGGGGCAGAGCCTGCAGGGATTGCTGGGCTCCCGTGATGTCACCAGGCTGGAGTCAAAGGATGCTTAGAACAGCCCTGCCCGGGGAACTCGGGGGACCTGCCAAAAATTCCCTGGGGACCTTGGCAAATCACAGCCCTCTGCGTCTGTATCAGTGACGGCCAACGTCCCGTCTACGTCCCTGCATCTGCGAACCGGTGGTCACGATCCTAATCTCTTCCCCTTGCTGCCTCTCCCCTAGGACAGGGTCGGACTGCGATGAAATAATTGGCCACGGCCTCAGCGTGACGATGGCCAGCACCCTTCGCCCAAACCCAGAAGCCCGGGCAGGGCCTGGATGCCCCCATCCCTGCTGCTGGGGCGGGGCTTCCTGCCCCAAGAGGGGGCTGCAGCTGACCTTCCGACAGCTCCTGACTCCAGAGCTCCGACCTGTGTCTGCACCTCCTCGTCGAAGAGGTGGGAGCCAGCTCCGCGGCCTGCCCTGTGACGGCAGTGTTCCTGTCTCCCTGCATGACCACAGCCTCGCAAGGTAAACAGCAAACTGCCCTTTACCTCTGAGGAGCTCAGGGAGGCCAAAAGCAAAAGGCGGGGGCCCGTGGCTCAGAAAGGTTCAGAGACGCCCCAGGCCACACCCCTGGGAACCCAGGTCTGTCTGAGTCCAGAGCCACTCTCCAGGATGCTGCCCGGAAGGGACCCTGATGTCATGTCTCCTGCGGGCGGGACATCCCTGAGCTTGGAGTCTGCAGGCAAACCAAGTTTTTGCACACACCCAGCCTCCCTGTGCACGTGCCGTTTTGCATATGCCGAGGATGCCTTCTCCGTACTCTCGTCCCTGCTTCAAGAGATCCCACTTATCCTACAAGACCGCCCAGGCCGCTCCTGAGAGAGGAGAGCTTCCCCTCCTCTGTGCTCTGCAGCAAATGCTCATGTCCCACCTCCCCACCTCCCCTGCAGCTGCTCAGAGCTGGGTGCTGTGCCCACCGTAGCTCCTGATATGTCCACTCGACAGTCATAGGTCCACACCTTATTGCTTTTGCTCCCCCCTTTCCCCCCCACCCCATTACCTCTCTGCCTCCACCTTGGAGCACAGTGCAGGGCACATGTGCACTCGTAGGAAGTGAGCCTGCTCACGGAGCCATCTGCTGTCCGCAGTGCTCCGTGCTCTGTGCTGAGGGAGGGAGTAGGTCCTCGCTCTGGGCCACTCAGACCTGAGGGTGTGTTCCCTGGCCTCAGGAAACAGCTTCCTATTCACCGCCCGCCCCCCCCCCCCCCCCCCCCCCCGGTTCAGCTGTGGGGATGGAGGCTACAGGCCTCCCCCGCCCCACCTCCGCGCTGCCTCTCCCCTGCCAAGTCTCGTCCCAGGGCACACAGCTGGGGTGGTCAGGGTGTCCCTGAGTGTGCATTGCCCTGCCTGTCCTTTTGCCCCCGAAACTGGAGTGTGGGAGTTTAGGTCAGAAGGGCAAGCCCAGACCAAGGCCCGAGGGGCCGGGATCTGATCAGGGAGTTGTTTTTCATGGCTCGCTGTCCAGCGGATCGAATGGAGGCCCGGGCCGCTGCCCGCTCCCGGCTGGTGGTAACGGAGCCAGAGGTCAGAGTGGAGAGCAGGGAGATCAGGTTCTTGGGCAGGGAGCACGCGGGACTGCGCCACTGGCCTGCAGGCCGCGGGGAAGGGGCCAGGGGACATGTGGGGGGGGGGGGGCAGGACCACTGGGCGTTTAGACCTCAATGGGGCAGCATGAGAAACAGGACTTTATTCAGACTGTGATCCAGGAGCTGGAACGGTTCCAGGGAGCAGGGAATCCGGGGGCCCAGCAGGCAGGGTCGGGACCCCCACCTCGCCTCTAACTCAAGCTGAGCAGCTCCTCTTTGTATTTGGACTTTCATGCAAAATGTCCTTTGGAGAGAGAGAGGGTTATGGCGAGGAGGAGGAGACTCAGAGAGGTTAGGCCATTTGCCTAAGGTCACACAGCTAGTAGCGGAGCCTGGATTTGGGCCCAGGCGATCGGCTCCGGAGCCTGTGCTGAACCACTGTGTTGTGCTGCCTCGGAGAGAAGAGGGCTGTGCGCAAGGTGACCAGCTAGTAAGGGGAAGCTCAGCGTCACGTCTTATAACCAGTGCGGCTTTATTCCCGCTCTCGGCCCCTCCAGGTAGAGCCCCTCGGGACAGTGAGGTCAGAGAGCACAGGTGTCCCCTGGAAGAACGAGCCCCCCCTTCCCCCCCCCCCCCCCCCCCGCCTGCAGGGTCCTCCCCAACGCTCGCTGTCCTCCAGCCATGGCCTTCCCAGGCGGCCTGAGGGCGTCTGGTCGGAGTTGGAGGAAAGGGCCCTGTCCCCGGTCAGGCCGAGGTTCTGGCCCCCAGTCCAGGGGGACATCAGCAAGCCCCAGCCGTACCCCTGCTCTGGCCCTTCTCACAGGGAGAGGCCCCAGCAAAGTAGTTCCTCGTAAGAACCTCAGTGCCAGGGACCAGCCACTGAGGAGCCGGGGAACCGGGACGGGCCGGGATGACCCGCTTGAGGGCAGGGCTCCGAGCTGGGGGTGATGTGGGCGACAGGGGCCGCCGCCGCCACCCTCTGTGCCTCCGTGTGACCACGGCTTTGGGGAAACGGGCCTAAACCAGCAGCTAATTCAGGCTCTGGGTCAGGATCTGATCTGACCCTGAAGGTGGAGGTTCGTCCTTCCCTGAATCCACTTTGCCCAATTTCCCCGATGCCCCGCACCTGCCCACCGACCCTGGCCCATCCCCTCTGCTTCCTCTGGAGACAGCAGGGGCGATCCTGTTTCACGGAGGATAGGGTTTCTGAGTCCAGGCATCAGCTTCAGGCTTCTTCTTCCAGAGCTCCTGCCGCCGGACACCCGTGGACGCCTGGGCCATGGGGAGCTGACCGAGCCGGGCCCTCAGGCCCCCACAGGCCGATCAGGCGCGCCTGCTCCTCGCTGCTCCCCCGGTGAGTCCTTGGCCACCCTACCCTCTGACCCACCCTGCGGTCTCTGCGGGGACCTTCGCCACCACCCCAAGGCCCCAGCGTCTTTCTCCTGGAGCTCCCGAGGCATTCTGGGGAAATGCAGTCGTGAGCTTGGCAACAAGCGTGAGCTCCTAGGTTGGCTGGGTTCCCAGCACGATCTTAGGGAGACGCGTTATTCTATGGTCCACATTCCTAGCTCATGTGGCTCGGAGCCTTCTAGAATAGCAGTCTCAACCTCCCCCGACCACCACCATCTGAGCCTTGTCTTTGCACAGAAGAAAGCTGTCCCCAGACCCCGACCCACTACGCCCACCTTTGCCCCAGAAATTCTGGAGCCTTCTTGGGGTTAGAGGCCCCAGAGTCCCCCCTGCTCAGTGGCCCATGTAAGGACCACAGGAGAGCAAGCCCAGGAGGCAGAGCAGAACTTGAGCCAGAGAATGGGCTGGCTTCTGGGGGGTTTTGTCAGGCACACAGGCAGCTTCCAGCACCTCCCCCCCCCAACCCCCGGTGCCTGCAATCCCACCATGACTGCTTCATTTCACTGCTCACACCTTCACGTCCAAGCAATGGGTTATTCAACAGGTATGGACAGAGGCCCTTCTCGGGGCTAGAAAACACACGAGGTACTGGGGTGATACAGGATCAGAATCCTTCCCCAGGTCTCTCTGTGGACAGGGTTATGACCCCAGCTTTCCAGACGAGGGAACTGAGGCCCAGAGAGGTTAGGTAACTTTCCCCAGGGCATACAGCTTAAGGCATCCTGGAACATAGCCGTGGGGTGTTCTTTAGGGAGGTGAGCCATAACTCGAGATTGGGGGTGCTTGCTAAATGGAGAGGCTGCCATTCGGCACCTTGTTGTTCAGTGTCAACATTTAGCACCGGCCCTGCCTCCCCGTGCAGGAAAGGACAGAGGGGAGGGGGGTGAGCAGTGTGGGGGTAACCGCCCCATGGAGCAGGGTCCCTCCCCTCCAGCCCCCCCAAGGATACCATGCGTGGCCATGGACCCAGAATTGGCTGCGGAGACTAGATGAGGCCGGGGCCCGGCCACAGCAGGGGAGGGAAAGGGCGCGCACAGTTCCAGGCAGGGCGTGGGGAGGGGGGGTGATCTGGCTGGGGAGGGGTCGCTGAGGCTATGCAGGGGCAACTGGATCACCTGGCTGTGAGCAGGAGCACCTGGCAACCACGTGGGGGAGCCATGGCCGTAATCCAGGGGAGAGGAGAGGCGGGCAGGGTGGGAGACAGGACACCCCGCAGGCAGGCAGATCCCGCAGGATCTCCAAACCGATGCAGGTGTGAAGTCGGGGAGAAAGCGCCTTTCCCTGCACAGAGAACCAGCCCGGGCATGAACAGGGGGACGCAGAAGCCAGTGTGACTCAGCCCATCACAGGGGCGCCGAAGGAAGGCCCTGTGACCCCAGGAGGCTCCCATTTTACGGGTGAAGAAACTGAGGCACAGGGCTCGTGGTCACAGCTGCAAGCCTCGGCCTGCAGGCTCCAGAGTCAGGGCTTGTAACTAGTGTTACAAGCAAACCGGGGGGGAGGGCAATCTGAGGCCCTGATGGTGCACAGAACCAGGAGGTGCAGGAAAAGGCCAGCGAGCCCTCTTCCCAGCTGCCTCCCAGAGCACAGTCTTCTCCCCAAAGCCAGGAAACCAGGAGCCCAGCTCTCCCTGCTGGAAGGAGCGATCCCGCGGGTCCCTCCCAGCATCGCTGCGGCTGCCGCTCAGGGTTTAAAGGAAAGAGCCGTGGCTGTGTCGTCCATCTCTATAGGAACACAGCTCTGTCCTTGAGCCGTCCCCGCAGGAGAGAGACAGCCAGCCCCCGCTGTGCCCACCCCACTCTAACAAGGGGGAGAGCCGCTTGCCCACCCTCTGGCCGCCCCCGCCTCCTCAGCCCTCCCTGTCACCTCGGGAGAGCAAGCGCACCTTCTCCTGCGTCTTTAGGGCAAACTTCATCTTCAGGTGACGTCTGCCTCACAGACAGTGTCCTGGAGGGAAGAAACACAAGTGTGTTCAGGGGACAGAGGTTGTTTACCCCAGCACCCTGTCTCGGCGGGCGCTGTGCCCAGCCAGTGCGAGTGCTGAGGCATCAGATGCTGTGGGGGACACGCATGAGTGGGTGAGGGAGGAGGGGACACCCGCCCAGCCAGGTCCGCCGAATCAGCCCTGGCGGTCAGTGGAGTGACATGTCACAGCCACTGGAGCCTTAGAATACTGGTGGAGGGACAGACATAGGACCCCGCACGCAATGCACGCTCCAGCACCCTGCCCAGCACCATGGGAGCTGCCCCCAGATACCCCAGCCCACAGCCCCACCTCATCAGGGTGCCCCCCCCACCCCCACCGAGAGCATCCGGTCCTCCCAGCGGCCAGGAGGGCAGCCCCCACTCCAGCTGGCTCACGCGATTATTGTCCCTTAGAAGTGAGATGAGCAGACGGGAATACGGACGCACTCTGTGACACTCTAGGCTGTCCTTGTCCCCTGTGAGTGAGACTGTTCCCAGCTGTGACCCTCCCCACAGCTCACCTGCCTTCAGTGTCCGTAACACATTGCAGACCAGTCGTCTTATTGCCAGCTTTACCCAGTGGCCAGATGAGTCTCTACTGAACGAGAACAAAAAACGTTTTACACGGTGTTAAGGCACGCTTTAAAATTAAATATCCATTGCATGTTGAAGTTATTTATTACATGTTCTTACAAGCGAAAATCTTTTTAGAGTGTGATATTTTGTAAAACACTGTGGAATATGAAGCGAGAATTCTCGTGATCCGTCCGCAATGTGTTAAGTTGAAATCAAAAGTGTGCGTGGAGCCGAGGAGGGCATCTTGGGCTCTGTGTGTGGATGCCCAAGCCCGTGGGCATGCTCTCCGTAACACCCCCCTCAACACACACACGCTCCACCACTTACTTCCCACCTGCCGAGAAGGATGTTTTAGACATCAAATCATTTCCCATAAACATCCTGGACTTAAGCCATCCACACGCAAAAAGAAATAAAAATACCAGCAGTTGTTGGCTTGTCCAGTTCCTGTGATGTGGGGAAGCTGGCAGAAACGACAGCTGTGATCTGATGACCTTTCCCCCACCTTGTGCCCACACTAGCTCAGGGCGTGCCCTCAGGACAAGCCCTGCCGGTGCCCCCCACCTCCAGCCTCACCTTCCCAACGGAACCCACGGGGTTCGTGTCTCCACGCCGCCCACCACTTGGCCCAAGAGGCGGAGGTGGGGGTGCTGAGCAAAGGGTGAATTCTAGATGTGTCTTGAAGCTGTAACCAAAAGAATCCGTGAGGGCCCGGCTGTCCAGTGAGAGAAAGAAAGGAGCGTGCTCTGCGTGCAGAGTGCGGGGTCCTGTGTCTGCCCCTCCCCCAGTATTCTAAGGCTCCAGTGGGATGTGAGGGTGGCCTGGCCGTGACGTGTCACTCCACTGACCGCCAGGGCTGATTCGGCTGACCTGGGCACACAAGTGCCGGGTGCCCCGGGAGACTGCGTACACATGCGAGATTCCACGTGTTAGTGTCAGGAAACATTCACTTGCAAAGAATTCAATTTCATCTTTAAAAAGAGAAATGTTACCTTCCTCGTCCACGATGGCCTCTACCGACGATCGCGTATGGAGGGCCCCTTTGTCTGGAGAAAGTTGTCCTTTCTCGGCCCGGCTCCTTCTCCCCAATGTTTTCCAGTTATTAGTGTGTGCAGACTGGTCTCAAGGGAAGAATGTTGCCAAAACCACCAGGAGGTTCCTTCCCCAGCTGAGCATAAATCATCCCTTCATCCAACGGCCTACCTACGTCAACGCCCAGGGCCAGCCGTCCCGTCCTTGCTCCCCATCCTCACTCCCACGTGACGTGCCTCTTCTCCCCGCAGCTCCCCGCAGGCCGGGAAGACCGAGGTCTTCACTCCGCTCCCCTGCCTCCCCGAGGATGGATGGATGCGGCTGGAAGGAAATGGAGGTGGCTCTGGTCCATTTCGATAACTCGGATGAAATCCAGGAACAGCCCTGCTACGACCCAGACCTCAATCCCGCCAGCACCCCCAAAGGCCGGCCTGGGGCCAGCCCCTTCTCCAACTGGAAGCTCCTCCTCGGGGAGAGCGGCAGCCACGAGACGGCCTTCTCCAGGCTCCCGGGAGACTACCTGGACCCCCCAGGGCCGGAGCCCGCGGTCCTGAACGAAGGGAACCAGCGGGTGATCATCAACATCGCTGGGCTGAGGTTCGAGACGCAGCTCCGCACCCTCACGCAGTTCCCGGAGACCCTCCTGGGCGACCGGGAGAAGCGGACGCAGTTCTTTGACTCCATGAGAAATGAGTACTTCTTTGACAGGAACCGGCCCAGCTTCGATGGAATCCTGTACTATTACCAATCCGGTGGGAAGATCCGACGCCCGGCCAACGTCCCCATCGACGTCTTTGCGGACGAGATCGCCTTCTACGAGCTGGGCAGCAAGGCCATGGACGAGTTCCGGGCGGACGAGGGCTACATCAAAGACCCCGAAGCGCTGCTCCCCACCAACGACTTCCACCGGCAGTTCTGGCTCCTGTTTGAGTACCCCGAGAGCTCCATCGCCGCCCGGGGCGTGGCCACCGTGTCGGTGCTGGTGGTGATCATCTCCATCACCATCTTCTGCATGGAGACGCTGCCCGAGTTCCGAGAGGACAGGGAGGTGAAGCTGGTGAGAGACCCCGGCCGCAACATCAGCAAGATGGTGCTCTCGCCCTCCATGTTCACCGACCCCTTCTTCATGGTGGAGTCCACCTGCATCGTGTGGTTCACCTTCGAACTGGTGCTCCGGTTCGTGGTCTGCCCCAGCAAGGCCGGCTTCTTCCGGAACATCATGAACATCATCGACATCATCTCCATCATCCCGTATTTCGCAACCGTCATCACCGAGCTGGTGCAGGAGACGGAGCCCACCGCCCAGCAGAACATGTCGCTGGCCATCCTGCGGGTCATCCGGCTGGTGCGGGTCTTCCGCATCTTCAAGCTCTCCCGCCACTCCAAGGGGCTGCAGATCCTGGGCCAGACGCTGAAGGCGTCCATGCAGGAGCTGGGGCTGCTCATCTTCTTCCTCTTCATCGGGGTCATCCTCTTCTCCAGCGCCGTCTACTTCGCGGAGGTGGACGAGCCAGAGTCCCATTTCTCTAGCATCCCCGACGGCTTCTGGTGGGCCGTGGTCACCATGACGACCGTGGGCTACGGCGACATGTGCCCGACCACCGCGGGGGGCAAGATTGTGGGCATCCTCTGTGCCATCGCTGGCGTCCTCACCATCGCGCTCCCGGTGCCCGTCATCGTGTCCAACTTCAACTACTTCTACCACCGGGAGACGGAGAGGGAGGAGAGGCAGAAGAACATGCCGCAGGACGTCGACAAGACCGTCCACAGCGCGGACTCGAGGGTGGGCAGCGCAGACTCGCTCAGCAAGACCAACGGAGGCTGCTCCGCAGAGCAGTCCCGGGAGTGATCTGTGCCCGGCGTCCTGGCTCCGGGTCTCTCTGTCTCTGCATCTCTGTGTCTCTGTGTGTGTGTGTGTCTCTCTCTCCCTTCCCCTGCCTCTTCCGCTCTGTTTTCCCAAAGAGCAAAATGTATCTTTGCAGCCAGCAGGCCACCTTGGACTGCCAGCTGTTTTAATAAACACGTTCTGCTGCCGCGTTTTCTAAGCTGTTTCTTCCCCACCGGCCACACCAAAAATGGGATTTCCTTCTCTCCTGGGAGGGCCGTGCAGGTCCTGCGACTCGCCTGTGGTTCCCAAGACCAGCAGCACCGGCGCCTCCTGGGAGCAAGGAGGTAGAAGCCCAGGCCAGCCCAGCCCTCCTGCTTCCAAATCTGCATTTAACAGGCGATTCGCTCTCGCTCTCACGGGAAAGGTGAGGCGCCGGCTTCACTCTCCCCCCCCCCCCCCCGCCTCCCCCCGGGAGGAAGCAGATGGAAAGGCCAGAGGAAGAGCTCGGTTGCTGAGCAATAACGCCTGGCCTCTGGGGCGTGGCACACACGTTCCTACGTGCTCTCCCCACATGACCTCACTGTGTCTCAGAATCACCAGCAGAACAGATTTGATGATCATTCCCATAAGACGTACACCGATGAACAAACTGGGGGTCAGTCACTTGCCTAGGGTCACCAGAAACGGGCGCAGTCCGTGCTGGGACCACATCTCCTACCTCCCAGTCTCCTGCTCTTTCCACTCATGGGCCTGATGGAGCTGGGGGTGGGGGGGTCTCCAGGGCTGCTCTGGGGCAAGGGTCATGCATCGCTCCCAGGGTCCTGGGACGTGGAGAGGCTGCACCTGCCTCTCCTGCTTCACACCTGTGCGGCGGCCACTCGGAGGCGCCCAGTCACGGCTGGGAGAGAAGGCTCTGCGGACTCCGGGACAGCCTCCCAGGCTCAGAGCCGCCCGTGCAGAGTGGCCCGGAGTGGCCGCTGCTCCCCTGCCCTGCCCTCCCACCCAGCTCAGCAGCTCGCCTCCTGCTGGCGCTGCTCAGCCCTCGCTCTGCTCTGGGCACAGTCCCCTCCCATGACGTGCTCAGAGGCTCTCTGAGGAGGCACAGCTGGTGCGGGCATGAATTAGGCAGGACACTTCCCGTGGCAGAAACCCAACTCCGACGGGAACCGAGAGGAAGGACTGTACCTGCTCACGCGACTGAGAGGTGCAGGGAACTGGCTGTAGCCCCGAGTGCGTCCGGGGCTCGAACATCACCGTCAGAGCTCTGGCCACGTCTGTCCATCTCCTTCCTCTTCCTCTTCCTCTTCCTCTGCTGGGGCCTTCGTGCCTTTGAGGCGGGCATTCTCCAAGGGGCAGGGGGCGTGGCAGTCCCAGGCCACAGCGTGTGTCCATCAAACCAGAGAATAATAATAAATAAATACACACACACACATACAATCACCTTCCGACCTAGTTATTACCTGAAACTCCTCGCAGACACGTTAGGTCCAGAAGTGGGGTTTTCCGCCTGGTCCACCGCGGTGTCCCCAGGGCCTGTGCCGCCCACAGCAGGGACCAGGAACTAGTCAGTGCCTCAGTGAACTGTCCCTTCAAGCCCTCCCTCCAATGACCCTAAAGAGACCAAACTTAGCCACTCCGTGGGCTGCTAGATTTCATTCTCCCACCCCCACTCTCCCCCAAACCCCAGGCTACAGGCTGAGGCCGGCCACTCCTTAGAGGGGGTGTGAGTGCAGGGACCCTGGAAGGCGCTGCAGGGTTGGGGGGGCGGAGGGGGGCTGGGTACAGCAGGGGACGGGCACAGGAGGCCTGGTCCAGAGCCCTGCAGGCTCCCAGCTCCCTCCCCTCTGGGGGCTGCTCTGCCTGGTGGAGGCTTAGAGGGGACAGGAGAGCAGGCCCCCCAGCCTGAGACCCCATTTGGAAGGTCTCTCAGGAGGGCGTGTCTCAGACCCCCTCACAGGCCTCCAAGGGAACCCCTGAGCCCTTCTCCACAGCATCCGGAAGCCCCGCCTCCCAGGAGCCCAGGCCCCATGCCCTGACCACCCCGGCCGCCCCTCAGCAGCCACCTGCTCCTGGGAAGTCCTACTCCGGCCACCTGCACACCAGCTGCTGAGGACGAAGGCCCCACCCTCTACCCCTGTTCCCTCCATATTCAGTCTGGGGGGGGCGCCCCCTTGACAGCTGCCCAGCCCCTAGAAAATAAAACGCTCCACCCGTGCAGGGAAGTGCTCCAGCGGCTCTTTGAAGCGAGGAAGAAAGCCGTCGGGGGCTCCCCAGAGACCACGGTGTCGTCCAGGGCAGATCTTAGAGACGGTGGCCGCCGGCTTCAATCGCTGGGATGAAAGGAGCTGGGGTGGCCCTGCCCGGGAGGCGGGCAACAGGAAGATCAGACACACTTCTGTGATTGCTTCTCAGGGGACGCAGAGGTAGAAAGCCGCCCGCGAAATGTCACCGGATAATGAATGCTGCTTCCCTCGTCACCGGGTGTCTGTCAGGCGCCTGGGGAGAGAATGACAGCGAAGCTCATTAGGAATTTTGAGCGGATCTTCTTTCTCCTCCGAGCCACAGGGGCCACGGCTGAGTCCCCTCCTTCCCACCACCACCCTCACGTTCTGTCGCTAACAAATAATCCATGCAAATGTGATTGGAAAAACAAACAAACACGTGGAACAGAAATGATAACACCAAGCCCCCAGGGTGGTTGTGGGGATTCAATCAGGTCATGTGGGAAATTCCTTAGCAAAAGGTAAAATGTGGTGACACAGCCGATGGAGATAGATGAGGCCCAGGATGGGGGCTGGCCCGCAGGGGGTCACTCCTCAGGGGCCACGCTGTGCCTCTGTGACCTTATAATCCCCGCCCAGTGTCTGCTGCAAAACAGCCAACAAAGGAAGGAGAAGAGGAAGGGAGAGAAGTGGACATGACACAACATCGGGGTTGTGTCCCCTGAAAATGGATTCGAACTGGCGGCATCCAGCACAGAATGAAAGGCTCTTCTAGGCAGGAGGGAGCAGAACCAGGACGTTCTACTGGCGAACATGCGGGTGGGTGATGGCAAAGTCCCTTTCCTCAGGGGATGGCTGGGTCTCTCACGCATGGCTCCGCCTGGTGCCGATCCACTGGTTTAAGATTCCATTTCTGGGAGAGCTACACGGTAACCAAGTCCCAGTTTGGTGACCGACACGGGGCTTGGCATAAGTGACTCCATTCAGGGCCTGTTGTCTTCTTTTTGACACCACCGCTGGGCAGGAGACAGTCAGAGCTGCCAAACACTTCAAGGGCACCTCCTGGGGACGGTGCCTCTCGCCCATCCGGTCTCCAGTTTGGGCCTGGAGCCCTGCAGCCAGCCGCAGCCACTCCCCCTCCCTAGCCAGCCCCATCCCATCTCAGCTCTCGGCTGCCCTCTGGCTTCAGCTCTCTGAACTTCCAGCGAACCCTGTGGGGACGCTAGGGCCACCTCTTGGGTGGGGGTGCAGGTGGGGGAGGCTCTGCAGGTTGTCCGGAGGCTGGGACGTCCTGGGGGCTTGTCTGGAGCAGCGGAGTCAGGGGAGCTAGTCCCAGGCCGGCCCCCAGGGAAGGACAGGCACCCACGAGGCAACCAAGTGGGGACCACGTGACTGGGTGAGGTTTCCCGGTTCCCCGGGGCTGCTTCCCTTCCCCACCCCCACCCCCTTCAGATCCCTGTCCAGCGTCAGAGGTTCGGAAACAATGGCTGCACGGGGATCGTACCTTCTGGACTCAACACTGGGGTTCTCACTGATGCAAGAAACATTCTGGCAGCGGGCGCTTGGATTCAGAATGAGCTGCCTGCTTAGGACACTGAAATCAAAGGAGAGGGTCATGTGACAGGGCATGTAAAACCTAAAATGCGCCCCCACCCAATAAATCTCTCCTTTTGTCCCTTGAGGTCCAACCAGCCCCAGAATGAGCTGTTTCCGAACAGACCTGGGCAGCTTTAGGCCTGGGCGAGAGGCTACTTCTCAGCGCCAGAAGGGGAAGGAGTGATGGGCAGAAGGATGGTATGGGGCTGACAGGCAGTGGGGAGAAAGGACCCCCCTCCTAAGACAATGTTATGTGCCTCCAAAATCCATCTGTTGAAGCCTTAATCCCCACTGTGGCTGGCTTTGGAGCCACGGTCTTTAAAGAGGCAACTAAGGTTAAATGAGGTCATAAAGGTGGGTCCCTAATCCCACAGGGCCGATGTCCTTAGGAAGAGGAGACACCAGGGATGTGCGGGCACAGAGGAGGCACGCGAGGACACAATGAGAAGGCGGCTGTCGGCAAGCCGAGGAGAGAGGCCTCGGGAGAAACCAGCCCTTGCCGACACCCTGATCTTGGACTTTCAGCCTCCAGACTGTGAGGAAAACACTGTGTTGTCTACAACCCAACCATAGGTGGTATCTGCTTATGGCAGCCTAAACGGACAAACACACCATGGAGACGAGGAGGAAGACACAGACGTCAGGGTGGTCTGAGGAGAGAGGGTCCCAGCAACCTTGGCCAGGGAGCACCCCCCGGGCAGTAGAAAGCCCGGCCTCTCTACTCAGGTCTAAATAAGTCCTAAAATCCAGGCCAAGTCCATAGCCCAACTGCCACCAAGAAACTAGGACATCCGCATGGCGCCTTCTGCACCTGCCTGTCAATCGATCCATTCATCTGCCTCTCCGGCCCAAGCCAATGATTTCTGAAGTTCCCCAGATGCCAATCCATTCAGTCGATCCATTCACCTGCCTCTCAGGCCCAAGCCAATGATTTCGGAAGTTCCCCAGATCCCAGTCCATTCTCTCCCTCTCTGGCCTGGGTCTCCCTGGAAACGCGTGGCCTCCGGAAAGTCCTTGGAGATGCCCTACTTTTTGCATATTATGCCAACTCGCCAGGGCCACGGGCAGGTACTGGAGCTCTGGTCCAAGCTCCCCTTCAGCTTGGAGCCACCTGACTCCCTCTCTCAGTAGCTGAGGCCCAGACACTAGCCACCAGGGGGACTCAGGGAGTCCCAGGGACACAACCTCGGTATCGGAACAGCTAGTCTGCCCACAAACCCCTTCATTGCTTGTGTTGACTCTCTCTGGATCAGAAATGCCACCCCCCCCCCAAGAGTGGATATGGGGACAGCTAGGATTTGGGCTGACCAGCAGTACATACAGTTCAGAGCTGCAGGGGGTGTGGCTGGCCCCCACCCAGGACACTCCTGGACACAGGAGACACCTGTCTCCAGAGGCTCCTTGTTCCCTCTCGCAAACCCTAAAAATAAAGCTCCCAGGACGCAGTTATTCTGGTCTCAGCGCTGAACACGGCCCCGGGAAAGAAAGGGGCTCTCGGGTTTCACGGCTGGGCCAGAGGAGAGGCAAGGACAAAGGCTGGGGGAGGCTCAGCACCTGCGGATGGAGCTTCGGCGTTGGCACTGAGGAAGCCAAGGCCGCCAGCCCAGAGGAGGTGGCCGGGCCGTGAGCAGTCCCCGAAAAGGAGGCACAATCCCACCAGCCAGAACGGGGAGACAGCTTCAACCCCGAAACTGCAGGGAGTGTGTAATGCACCAGATTCTGGCTGCCCTCCAAGCTCCCCGGAGCTGTCACTCCTTGGGGTGAAGGGCTGTGCCACCAACTCGAGGGGCCAATGCGACCCCCACACCCCTCGGACACACACAGCAGGCACATCCTTGCCGGGCCAGCTCTAGTCCAAAATGCACGTCTGGTATCACCGATGATCCAGAAAAGATCCGAGAGGGAGAGCACCAGAGAACAAAGACGAAGAAAGAAAAAGCTACCCAGCGAGACGTCCACTGACTGAGGGGTTTCGGGACAGGGACCAGGTCTCCTATGTCTGTGCCGCCTGCGTTGTGCCTTGCGCATAGTAGGCACTTAGCAAATTCTATTGTTTGCATGGCCATTGCCCTGGGAACCTGGGGTCGGGGGGAGGAGTAGGAACATTGCAGGATATAAAACAAGGTGTACAAAACGGGTGTTTGAGATTTCACCACTAGAGGGCGCTCCAGGACAAGAGCTGACACCTGACCGCCCCCACCCTGATTTGGAGCTTAGAGGGGACAGTTTGTAGTTTGTTTATTCAGTCAAGTACATCTACTGAACAATTAATTATTCTGCGTCAAACACTACGTGCTGTGAAGGATACAAAATGATTTTGATGCGACTCCTGCCCTCCGCGAGAGGGCCGTTAGAAAGAAGGGCGGCACAAACAAAGAATAACATATACATGTTTGCTTGCTGGTAACTTCTGTTTAGGGAGGGTGGATCCATCTTCACACACTTTACCCGTCATGCCCGTCTCTCCTCATATCCGCATGCCTTACCGCTCATGGCTTTGGAGCCTTCCCTTCCCACCCCAGCATCCTTTTCCCGTGACGCTTAAAACCACGTAAAATGCTACGCAGTTTACACTTATCATCTCCATTGTCTGCGTCCCCACAGCGCTCCCTGAGGGCGGAGGGTCCCTCTGCTGTGCCCTCTGATGGACACAATACACAGAACAGTGCTTCGCACAGTAGGTACAAAAAACGCCCTTTTTAATAAATAAGACCAGTGGCAATTCTCATTAGCCCCGAGGAAACCCAGTGGCCAGGAGCCAACCAGCAATCCTCGTGCGGTGGGAGGGGTCTTCTCGGAGGAGGTGACCTTTCTGCTGGTTCTGAAGGAGGAAGAGCAGTTCCCAGGTTGGAGACAGTGGAGAGGAGCCGCAGGCAAAGGGAACAGCATGAGCAGGTGCTCAGAGGACCAGACAGACCAGATGTCCCTCGGCAGGGAGCTGCTGCATGTCCTAGCTATTTGGGGCCCCCAACCATGACCAGGGCTATTGGGCAGAGGCCAGCTTTGTCCCTCTGCAGGCCCGGCCCGTGTCCCCTCCGCCTGCTGCCCCTCTCCACCTGCCTTTTCAGGGTCCAGGGCTCCCCGACCTGGGCAACCTCTCTCGCTGGGCTCTGTGCACCTTCCCACAAGAAACAAACTGCACAGCTCAGAAAACAATCCATCATTCTGTCACAACATTTCCATTTCAAAGTCTCCTTCCCAAGCTTCTCTCTGGCCAAATGCTTCCTCTCATTAGCAGGAGAGGCACCGCAGGAAAAATGAGTGACAAGGGAGGGAGAGGAGGTGGAAATGGGGCTGTGGACCTGGGGCTCTGCCACCATCTGGGCAGGGCAGGGAGGGTGCTGGCAGACAAGCACTGGTGGGATACTGTGTGTGTGTGTGTGTGTGTTTCCGTGTGCTTGTGTGCCTTCTGTGTATGTGTCTGTATGTCTCTGTGTTTCTGTGTATACATGTATGTTATGTGTCTATGTATGTGTTGTTTGCATGTATTGTATGTTGTGTGTCTGTGTGTACCCGTGTCTTTGTGAACTCGTGTTTCTCAGTGCTCATGATTCATGCCAGTCAAGCAGAGATCTGCCTGCTCAGATCACAGAGCCTAAGCCCTCCCCCCGCCTCCCCCATTTGCCTGGCTTCCTCCACATGCCAGGAGCCCTCCTGGGTACTGAGGGTTCAGGGGAAAGATGGTGCTGCCCATCAGGCACTGGAGCAGAGTCCAGCCTGTGACTGCAGCCGGCCACAGGCGGAGCAGTTCGGACGGGGAAGATGGGAGTGGGGGGCAGGGCTTGTCACCTGAGGATGCTTACGCTGGCGGGGAAGGATGAGGAGCAGCTCCAGGCCACAGGGAGCGGGAAGGCGCCCTTGGCAAAGGGAAGGGCACGAGCCAGGCCTTGGCAGGTGCTGGGAGTGGCCATGGCAGCAGCTACGTTGCAGCAAATGCCTGGGACGGGCTGGGTGAGCATGACCATGAGGCTTCCTCAGCGGCCCTCTCCCCGCCCTGGCAAGAACCCCAGCCCTGCAGGGCCCCTCCCGGCTCCCACCGCCCCCCTGGCTGCCCCTCTTCATAAGCAAACAGCAGATGTGCTGACGGGTCCGCCCCAGGCCCCTCCTCCCCTCGCAGAGCCATGTGCAGCAGCTCGGCCACCTTCTGTCCCTTCAGTGTCCGCCTAAGTGCCCGGAGCCATTCCCCGGGGACAGCAAAGGATCGGGAGCACCCCATAAGGAATGGGAGGGGGAGGTGGGGTGGCGGTTAGAGAGACCTGAGAGGGAAGAGGAGACCCCAGCAAGCAGGTGACTCCCCAGGACCTCACTGAGTGCTGGCCTCCCTCCCTCCCTCACTCACTCACTCACTCACTCACTCATTCCTCCAACGAGACTCGAGTTAGGGAGGCAGCATCCAACACATGGAGCCGAGAGGAGCAGGATCCACGGGGGAGACAGGCGAGGAGACAGTGCTGGGTACCGAGCGCCAGGCTGGGGGCAGTGGGCATGCAGGACACCCCCAGCCTGGTCAGCAGCAGCCGGCAGAGGCTGGGCCGAGGGGGCAGAAGGACAGTGAGAAGCCCGAGGGGGTTGGGGGTGTGGAGAGCATCCAGGCAGCGCCCTCTCGGCAGCCAGGAGAGGCCCATGGCAGACGGGGCTGCCCACAGGCCGTTGCCCAGGAGGGAGCTGCCTCCCGTGGTCGCTGCCCTCCCAGGACCACCAGGCCCGGGGGGCGGGGGGCCGAGGTGTCTGAGGGGCCCTTTGGTCCAAGCCCCTGGTTCATGAAAGTGGTCATATTTAGACTTTGTACGTTACCTCCAGTTGCGCTGGGATGTTTAAAATACAGTGTGTTAAGCATAAATCATTGAAATGTAACACCTTTTTTGTGTGAGTCTGTTTGGCACTTTTTTTTAAAGTGACAAGAAGCCTAAAAATAATGGCCGTGGCCCAGTTCTGTCTCATCGTTGGCAGACGGGCAGCATGGGTCTTAGATAAGCAGAGGGAGGCTTAGGGGAGTCGCCGATGCCAGGGCTGCCTGCTGGGCACCGGGCTCTCCTCCCTGGCCCTGGAGGTCTTGGCACCCAGGCCCGGGGTCCAGCCCCGTCCTCCTGCAGCCTCTGCTAAGCCACCCCAGCTCCTCAGCTCCCCCGGACCACAGCCTGAGCCCCTCCTTCTCCACGCCTCCCCCCCCCCGCCCCAGCCCTGCTCCTTCCCTGCCAGAGGTCACCCATGCCTTCCTGTCCAGCACTGGCCCTTCAGGCAGCATCCTTCCGTCCTTGGCGGGAGCTGAGACCCCACGAGAGGCCCCCAGAGGGGCCTGTCACCAGGACCCCATCCACAGCTCCTGCTGGGGCACGGGGACACACGGACACACGGACACACACACACACACACGGACACACACACACACACACGGACACACGGACGGACACACACACACACACACACACACACACACACACACACCTGTGCAGTGCCGGGGCAGACCTGCGGCTCTGGCTGAGCCTGCCCTCTGGCTCACCTGCCCTCAGTGAGCAGGGCGAGTGGGGTCAGGACGAGGAGGAGGGACTCAGGGGTGACAGGAACCCGGTCCGTTGCGCTGCCCCCTGTTGGGGAATAGAGGGGCCTTTCCCATGGGGCGAGGGAGCCACGCCCCGGGCGCCGGGGGGGGGGGGGGGGTCAGGTTTGGAGTCAAACTGAGGGGGGAGCTCTGGCCTATGGTTCTCCCTCAAGGTCACGGCGACCTCTGGACCCACAGACCTTCCCAGATGCCCTCTGCCTGTGCCCCTCACTGTCTCCTCCTAGAGGCAGCGGGGCCTCCTCTTCACAGACCCGGAGTCTTTCTCCACCCGGTCAGAGTCCTCTGCTCAGCCCCACATCCCAAGCCCTAGCTCCCCGGTACAGGTGTCACCCTGCGACAGTCTCCCCTCTGTGCCCTTTCCCCAGAAAGGAGGAGGCCAGCATGGCAAGATTTGACCTGAAGTGGCCATTCACCTGTGAAAGTCTCCCACCCTCAGTGTCCCCAGCCCTCCCCCCCATATGGCCCCGCTCTGCCCAACACACCACGTGACAGCCACACCCATGACATCCACACCCATGACAGCCACACCCATGACAGTGCAGGACATCAGCCCCAAAGAGCCAGGCTTTGCAGAGAAGTGGTATTTATTGAGAACCATCTGCCCAGAAACACGGCCCATGTGTGTGCAGGCATGCATGTGTGTGTGCACGTGTGTGCAGGCATGCATGTGTCGGGGCAGCGCGGCTCACGTCAGGGGTGCGTCAGATGGCCTTGGCCAGCCCCACGCGGTTGTTGGCCCTGTCGAAGACGCTGTAGTACTCGCGGATGAAGACGTCCCCCAGGATCCACTGCTCAGAGCTGTCGTCGCCCTGGAAGCCACTGGAGCAGAAGCCGGATTCCTGGGAGAGGCGAGACTGAGGTGAGGAGGCTGGCCAGCCGCAGGACTCCAGCGCGGCCGCTCCCTCCCGTGCCCCTCCCCCACGGCTCTCAGCTATTGTTTCCTTCCATCCTTGAAATCACCTGCCAAGGCAGGCAAACAAGTATCAGATTCATCTCACTCAAGAGGTGAAGAAACGGATGCCCAAAACATAGAAAAGGGACGGGATCCAAGGTCAGCTGGTGGGGCCCCCTCACCTCCTCTCCAGCCCCCCATCTTCCAGCTCTCATGACCTCCTGTCCTGAGGACCTGCCAGAGAAGCTTGGGGACCCGAGGCCTTGCTAGTTTGGGGTGCTTAAGATTAGGTCAAGCCCAATCGCTGGGAATCTGGGTCCCCACACAACCCAGGGGATCTAAGGACAACCCAGACCCACTAGGCCCCTGGGCTGAGGAGCTAGAGCAGTGGACAGAGGCCCCCACGGAGGTCTATGGCCCTGCCTCCCGCTCCCTCAGACCCAGGCCTCTGTCCTCCCCACCTGCCCAGTTTCTCCCAGGACGAGGCTGCAGCAGCCACACACGGGGCCCAGGGACCTCAGGGCCCCCTTCCGGAGGGCCAGCTGGTCTAAGCACACACCCTGCGTTCTCCATGTGGTCCCTCCACTTATCACCAACTTGGCTGACTTCCCAGGAGGGCGGAGGGCCTGGGGAGCCTGGGGCTCCCCCCACCCCACCCCAGAGACGCCTACCTGGCTGGTGTAGGCGGAGGGGGGCAGCGGGTACTTTTGGCCGTTGATCTGGAACACCACCGTGGGCATGCTGCTCAGGCTCCCGCAGTTGATCTCAAACTGGAAAAACGACCAGCAAAACAGACTCACAGCCACAGAGAAGAAGCTGGTGGTTGCCCGAGGGCCGGGGTGGGGGCAGGTGGGAAAGGGGAAAGGGGATGGAGAGGTACAAACTCCAGTTAGGAGAGAAGGGAGTCATGGGTATCACATACAACAGAGAAAACAGTCATAGCAGAGCTCTGTACAGAGACAGGGCCATGGACTTGGTGTGGTGGGCACTTTTTAAGCACATGAATGTCAAATCACGGTGTTGCACACCTGGAACTAATATAATATTGTATTACAGTAGCAACTATGCTGTAATAAGTCATTTAACATTATGTTTTTAAAAGACCAGAGAGAAGTGTACCCAGCCCGTGTGGCACACTCAGTTGGTTGAACGTCAACCCACGAACCAAGAGGTCACTGGCATCGATTCCCAGTCAGGGCACATGCCCAGGTTGTGGGCTCGATCCCCAGTAGGGGCGTGCCGGAGGCAGCTGATGGATGTTTCTCTCTCCTCAAAGTTTTTCTCTCTCTCCCCCTAACTCTCTCTGAGATCAATAAAAACGTATTTTTTTGAAAATGTCCTCAGGTGATTGACACAAAAAAAAAATTTTTAAGGGCGATGGGTGTGACCGGAAGCAGCAGAGCCGGTCCCAGGCTGAGACCCCTTCCTTGGAACTGAGCCACGCGGAGGGGAGGGGCCTGCTTTCTCAGCGGACGCTGGGGAGGCTCAGGCTGGGGGGACAGGAGGCCAGGCTGGGGGGACAGGAGGTCAGGCTGGGGGAACAGGAGGTCAGGCTGGGGGAACAGGAGGTCAGGCTAGGGGGACAGGAGGTCAGGCTGGGGGGACAGGAGGCCACCGTGAAGGCCTCCCGGGAAACCATGACCTCTGTGGTCCCCGCCATTTCCCTCTGCCATTTCTCCCATGCACAAAGGGGGCCCCTCAGGGGGGTCTGGGAGGGGTAAGGGCCTGGCCTCACCATGCCAAACTGGTCCTTTGTGGCTCCGATGGCCTTCTGGATGCTGAGGATGTCGCTGCTGGGCCCGACCAGCATGGAGGTGCCCGTGTCCAGGATGGCCTGGCAGCCGCCGTCACAGGCCACCACCACACCATCGACCGTGACGCTGCAGAGGGAGACCGGATGGCCTTGCTGCGCCTCCCTCCCGGGTGCCCCTGGCCTCCCCTGCCAGGGTCCGGGCAGGGAGGACACCCAACCCCCAAGTGCCCTTCCCTGGGACCCCTTCTTGGACTCCCCACAACTTCCTGAGCTCAGAGAAGAGACCCGAAACAATGTTCTCCCAACTCAGTGGCTAAGACCACCCCACCTTCTGTGGGACAAACACTGCAATGAGACAGCCGTCACGTGCACGCGGTGGATGTACTGGAATGTACTTTGCTCGTTGCCTGGAGACCGAGTTTTCTCCCCGCTGTTGACTTGCTGCGCGTCTCGGGCAAGTTACCCAACCTTCCTACACTCGGGCTGCCCATCCACGAAATGGGTACGTTAACGACCCCTTCCTCACTTCCCAGGGATGGTTGTGAGGTTCAAACCGGATGCTAGAAAATCATAAAGGAAGGGCACTCACGGCACCCACCGCGCTGCGATTAAACCAGACAGTCCCATTCTCACTCAGCCACCCAGCCAGTGCCTCGCGGGGAGTAAGCGCTCAGGCAATGCCGCCGTCTCATTCGTAAAGCAGAGGCGAGGGCGTGGCTGTCGAGGCCGTGGGCCTGGGAGTGTCTAATTCAGACTCTGGTGTGATGGTCTTCTCGGGGCTGACCGTGAACCCCACGTCCCCAACCTGGCGGGAGCCTCTGGCCAGCCCGCAGCCGCCGCTCACCCACCTGTCCACGGTGAACTGCCAGTACTCCTGCATGGTGATGGGCACCCAGTGCAGCGAGCCGGTGTAGTAGGATGGGTCGATGGCCCCCAGCGTGAGCATGCTCCCGGGGCCATTCCTGAAACCAAGGACAGGTGTGTTGTGGCACTCGGCACCCGGCTATGGGAGGGGACCTCCGGGAGCAAGCTGCCCCAGGTCACAGGCTGCTGGGCTCTGCGCGGACCACCCTCGGCCGTTCCCAGCGGCCGCCCTGTGCCCCGCTCGCCCTCACCGAAGGCTGAGAGTAGGAGAGAGGGCTGTCCACAAGGCCCCACGCCTTTGGATTAAACCCTCCACCTCCGCCAGACCCCTCTGTTCCCCTGGGCTCTGTCCACGGCCAGGAGACACGGGCACACTACTGCCACCTGCTTCCCACCCGCTATCCCGTCCCTGCCCTCATCTAGCTCCGTCCACCTCCGGGCCCTAAAACGCACCGTCCCTCTGTGTCACCGGACGGCGCCCACTCATGCCTCAGTGAAGCCTCCGGCCCCTCCACACCCTCCGTTAGGCCAGCTTCCCTGTTATTATTCAGCTTAATACACGCAGACCTCCCCGTCAGTAGGGCCGCCCTGTCCACACCTGTCATCATCATATGTGCGTGGTCTGCTTCCCCTGATAAAAGTTAACTCCCAGGCTGTCTTGTTTGCTGATCCCTCCCCATCTCCTGGCACAGCCCCTGCACACAGTAGGACCCACCAATATCTATTGAGTGAATAGGTGAATGAGTGAATGAATGAATGAATGAATGAATAAACCAATGCATCCCTTGCCTGACTTCCTCTGACATCAGCCTTCCCCCTGTCCCTCTGTCCAGCTGCCCATCATTGGAGTCAGGAGCCACCAACTCCCAGGGTGAGCGTCCCTCCCTGCCTCAGTTCCCCACATTGTGCAAGGAGAAGGTAGGACTCCTTTGGAGCCTGCTCTAAAAGTCTGCGAAGCTCAGTGACGTCCACAAAGGCTCGCTGAGGCCACCGCTTTGGGAAGAAGAGGAAGGCCCTGTGCAGAGGTCGGGTCAGGCTTGCCTTTTAAACGGCAGAAATAAAGGCCCCATTTCGGCCCCTGCCTCTGGCTGCATCCGTGACCGTGTCGGGGCCTTCAGACGAGAGGTTGAATGTGCCTGGAGGCGGTGACTCCCTTTGAGCGGCAGCGTCCCCATGGGGTGGCCTGACCCTCAGACGCAGACCTTGTCAGGCTGGGAGCCGGCCGGCGGGCGCCGCGCCTACCTGCTCATGTAAACGGAGAACAGGTCTTGGGCCACCAGGTGCTTCTTCATCATGTTGTCAAACACGGGCACCGAGTACTCGGAGGCCAGGGAGGGGTAGGCCAGGCCCAGGATCCCGTCAAACTGCGAGTAGGTGAAGACGTCCCCAGGCTCCACGGTGCTCAGGCCCACCGTCTGCTGGCTGTCCACGATGTTGGAGACCTGCAGGAGGGAGCGACCTCCATGGGGCCTCGGCCAGAGGCAGCCCGGCCCACCACCCCAGCTAGCCTGCCCTCGGCCAAAGGCAGCCCGGCCCCACCACCCAGCTAGCCGGCCCTCGGCCAAAGGCAGCCCGGCCCCACCACCCAGCTAGCCGGCCCTCGGCCACAGGCAGCCCGCCCTGCCACCCCAGCTAGCCAGCCCTTGGCCAGAGGCAGTCCAGCCCGCCACCCCAGCTAGCCGCCCCAAGGCCAGAGGCAGCCCGCCCCGCCACCCCAGCTAGCCAGCCCTCGGCCAGAGGCAGCCCAGCCCGCCACCCCAGCTAGCCAACCTTGCTCGGCTGAGCAGAGTTACATGATCTTAAAGAGAAACAGCCCCTTTGCACCCGCTCTTGCTGCGGTTTTGAGGGAACTGGCTCAGTGGGTAGGGGAGGAAGGACAGAGAGGACACGGTAGAGGGTGCAGACAGCAGGGCTCATGGTGTAGAAGTTGGGGGCCGAGCCCAACGAAGGGGGTGGGATGAGGGGTGCCTCAGGCCCCCTGCCGGCCTGCAGACCCCCGACCTCCCGGCTGCATCGGGGTGTCTCCCAGGGAATAGCTGTGGGTGGACCGGAAGGACACAGACGCAGTTTGCATCTGAAAGAGCCAGATGGGTGTCCCTGCCCCCTTCGCCTGTGAAAGACCTCATGTGCCCAGTGCCCTGGGACATGCCTCTCCCAGCCTTGACCTCCTCATGTTCATGGACCGATGGCGCCTGCATCTCAGGCGACACGACCCTCATGCTGAGCATTTACCAGCACTCGCCCCCTCCGTGTCGATCACCCATGTCGATCACCTCGGCTGAGCAAGGGTTAACTCCCAAGTAGCCTATTAACCTGCCCGTGTCCCTGAAAAGCCGACTAGGGACACGGCCCCGCCTCCTCTGAGCCACCCCAGGGCTCCTGCTCCCTCCTGTCCCCAGGGCCCGTCCTCCCCGCCACGGCACCGGGGAGGGGCGGCTGCCAGAGCAGGTGTCAGGCAGGAAGCGGGTGGGCAGGAAGGTTGGGGGCCACTCACAACGACGGTGTCGGAGCCCAGGACGCCCTCCATGCTGCCCGTGCCGTACTGGATGGTCAGAGGCTCGCCCAGGTCCCGGAAGGTGGAGGACTTGGTCGGGTCGAAGCGGTGGTGGTTCTCTGGAACACAGAGCCCGGCCAGGGGGCCCTCAGTCTCCTCACCCGCACCAGCGCCTGCGGGCCTCGTAAGAAGTAAGCTGAGCAGCCCGTTCTCTTTTGAGCCCCGAGGTCGACCAACAAGATTATCCTCGGCCGGCCAGCCGGCTCAAGAGCGGACATGGGCATCGTCCTGCAAACCAGGAGGTCACGGTTCCATTCCTGTCGGGGCACAGGCCCGGGTTGTGGGCTCGATCCCCAGTGTGGGGCGTGCAGGAGGCAGCTGGTCCATGATTCTCTCTCATTATTGATATCTCTCTCTCTCTCTCTCTCTCTTTCTCTCTCTCTCTCTCTCTCTCTTCCTCTCTGAAATCAATAAAAATCTATTTTAAAAAGAAAAAGAAAATTATCCTTTGCTGCTGGACCCACCTCTCTGAGCCCAGGGCTACCTGTGTGGCTTCCGAACAAAAATAAGAGAGAAAAAACGCCTCCCCTCGGCCGCCCGGGGCATCGCGCTTTCGTCAGCTCTGCGACCTCAGGCCAGTCTCTCTCCTTCTCTGAACGTGTTTCCTCCTCTGGCACATGAGGTGGAAAGACCACAAACTGCCCGGGGTTGTTGGGAAGTGGGTGATATAGCCAGCGCGTTTTCTCATTAGTAAGAGGCCCTCTCTCTTCCTTTGGCCGGCACCCCCGGCCTGTCTAGCCCCTTCCATAGAAAGGAAAACAGGACCCGGGAGAGGCCGCAGCTTGCCGTGGCTCCTGATGGAGGCAAAACTAAATCCCACGCCCCCCCGCCTCCAGCCGCGGTTTATACGTCAGCCCCGAGGTGCACACCCTCCGTCCGTGGCCATTGGCAGGGGCTGTGTGGACCTGGGACACCGGGAAGGCTGGGGATGTCAACGCCAGCCTCCTGCCGCCTCACAGGGCCCGCTGGCCAGCTGCCCACTGCAGGCAGCGGCCCGGGGTCCGAGCGGGTGGGGAGGGAGGGCACTCACGGCAGGCATC
The DNA here is from genome assembly GCF_963455305.1 of Plecotus auritus. Taxonomy (NCBI): domain Eukaryota; kingdom Metazoa; phylum Chordata; class Mammalia; order Chiroptera; family Vespertilionidae; genus Plecotus; species Plecotus auritus. The sequence continues at coordinate 38,878,285 of NC_137778.1, forward strand.
GCTCTTGCAGTAGATGGAGGGCACCCAGAGGTCGGAGGAGCCGGTGTCGAACACCACGGTGAACTCCTGCGGCGGGGTCCCGATGGAGATCTTCCCGAAGTACTGGCACTGCGGGCGAAGCGCGGGCTCAGGTCGGGGGCAGCGTGCGGGGGAGGGGCAGCGTGCGGGGGTGGGGCAGCGTGCGGGGGAGGGGGGCAGCGTGCGGGGGAGGGGGGCAGCGTGCGGGGGAGGGGGGCAGCGTGCGGGGGAGGGGGGCAGCGTGCGGGGGAGGGGGGCAGCGTGCGGGGGAGGGGGGCAGCGTGCGGGGGAGCGGGACGTGGGCATGGAGCCTGTTCCGTTTCGTAGGCCCCGTGCTTTCTGCCCGAGACGGGGAAGTGGAGGGGAAAGGAACAGGAGGCTCCCTGGGGAGGGGTCTCCAGCCCCCACGCTGAGCGCCCACCCCAGCCATGAGCCCTGCTGGCCTCAGCCGCAGCAGCAGACATTGGGTTAAAGTTTAAGTCCTGCCTGGGAGGGACACTGGGCCACCCAGCCGGGATCAGGGGCAGAGCATGCGGCCCCTGTCACACCTCCTCGCCACGTGTCAGGACTAGAGCCGGCAGGCGTGAGGGTGACCTCAGTAAGGAAGGGAGACAGGAGACAAGGGCTGGGAGTTTCCTGCCGAGAGTGACGGGTGAGAGGGAGTCGGGCTCCAGGAAGGCATCGGGCCCAGGTCCCTCCTACCACCAGCTGCCCATCCCCGCGGAGCCCCAGTGAGGCAGGGCCCCCTGGTCCCTGAATGAGGCTGGACCAGGGCAGACAATGGGCCCCGAGGGCTGCTGTCTGCAGGAAGCTTGTCACTCAGAGGCCAGCGCTGCGAGGCTGACCCAGGGCCAAGGATGCGGCCTCCATGTCCTGAGGGACTCACGGTTCCTCCAGCAGGGGAGGAGGTGGGGGTGTGGGTGGGGTTGGGGGATGTCCGTGGCACCCTGTGGGGGTGGAGAGCCACTCACATCCAGGAAGTTGAAGAGGGGCTCGCTGGCCACCTTCCCGGACTGGTACTTGCCGCTGGCCGTGTACTGGTGTGTCCTCAGAAAGTCCTCCAGGAGCCCGCGCTCCCGCAGGGCCTTCCGGATGGACTTGCCCTTGTGCAGAGGGACCCTGAGGAGGCGGGAGGGGAGTGAGGAGGGCGGCGCCTCCCCAGGGCTGCCCTGCCTCCGACACCTGCCCAGCCCTAACCCCAACACTCCCCAACGCTTTCTCACAACCCAAAGTAAAAAACACATTTTACATCCCTTCACAAATCAGTGCCTACCCTTTGTAAATGCCACACGCTCCATTTTCTAGTTCTCTCTCTCTTTGTAATGCTGGGGGAGACTCAGCAGGTGTCCTTTATAACCAGCTAATGAGTTTCCCCACTCTGAGGTTTGCGAGACGAAGCACGTGATCATCCGTCTCCAAAGGCTTGCTGTGCACCTACTATGTGCCAGGCACCCACAGGGCCCAGGGTCACATAATGCACAGGGCGCACTCTCTACCCGCCGGAGCGCACTGGAGCGGAAGACATCGTCCCTGCACTCGGCTCCCCGATGGGGCCGAAGCTGGGGGAGATTCCTCAGAGGTTTCGCCCAGAGCGTGGTCCCCAGGGAGCGCCTGACAGGCCGCAGGAGCCGGTGATGGCGGCAGGTGCGCAGGAAGAGAACCAAGACGGACAAACCGCAGAAGCGGCTCGGTGGCACCTGGTGGCTCCCCGAAGCCCTGGCGCTCCGGCTCCTCCTCTGCCAATGGGCTGAGTCCTTCCTGCCCAGTCCCTCTCCCCGCCCGGCCTTGGACCAGCCAGCGGCTTAACCCCTCGGCGGGTCCCCTGCCCTTTCCGGCTCCGAGAGCCCCGTGGTCTTCCCTGGGGCTGACGGAGAACCACTGGAGACAGCGGGTGTGAACGCCTTTGCAGGGGTCCTCACACGTTTTAAACAGGGGCCAGTGCACTGTCCCTCAGACCGCTGGAGGGCCGGACTATAGTTTAAAAAAAAAAACTATGAACAAATTCCTATGCGCACTGCGGGCCCGGGACCAGTCTGCTGCTAAGCAGGACAGTCAGCGGCACCCGGCGGGCCGGATACATGTCCTCGGCGGGCCGCATGTGGCCCGCGGGCCGTAGTTTGAGGACGTCTGCTGAGAATAATAAAATGCTGCCGTTTTAAGACCTGGAACGAAAGTGGTTTCTGAGTGTCATTCCCGTCCCACGATGCCACGCAGGACAGCCTTGCCTGTGGATTACTGTCTCCGCTGGTGCCTCCCACCCGCCCTCGGGTGTGACTCCAGCCGGGACCTGGCTTACGGATGAAAGGCTCTCGACATGTCTCCCAGCCCTTGTCTCTCAGGAGAGAAGAGGACTTAAGCCCTAAAGGAAGGGGTGCGGCCGTTTCCGGGGTCCCGAGTCCAGGCCCCCAAAGCTTCCTGCTCGCTCGGCTCTGGTTCCTGATCAACTCCGGATCCCCCCCAGCAGCTGCCGTGCCTCCGCCCAGCTGCCCTGTCCTAGCACAGGGCCCCCGAGAGCCGCCCTCAAAGGGACCTTGAACCTGGAAACCCCAGACAGTGTGAGGTCAACAGTTCACGTCCACATGGGACCAAGTCCTGGCTCCTCCCCTTCTACCCACCTGGCCTCAGGCAGCTCGGAGACCCTCCCTGAACAACAGTTTCTCCATCGGTCAATGCAAACACTGACATCTACCCGTGAGGGCCCTGCGAGTGTGGGGGAACCTAGCAGCAGGCGGCGCAATAAACACCGCCTATGGTTTTGGAAGGAGAACCGGGGAACTTCACCCCCAAGGGCCTGTGACATAGAGAACTCGGTTTTGTTTAGCAAATGCGTGCATTTCCTCTGCTCCTCCCTGACCCCAGGAGACGGAGGCCCCGTCTCTGGCTTTGATACAGGCGAGGACACTGGGCACAGAGTTAAGTCCCTGCTGAAGCTGGGACCGAATCGTGGAGGTCTGATGAAGAAGCCCTGCCCTAGCGTCCCTGACCGCCCACACCCTGGAGTGGCGCCCTCAGAGGAAAAGATCCTAAAACAGCCGTGGGCAAACTACGGCCCACGGGCCGGATCCGGCTGTTCTATCCGGTTCTCTTGCTCTCCCCTCCGCTCCTTTACTTTGAATTTATATTCAAACACTCCATCCATGCTTTTGTTCCGGCCCTCCGGTCCAGTTTAAGAACCCATTGTAGCCCTCGAGTCAAAAAGTTTGCCCACCCCTGTCCTAAAACATGCAATAGTCAGGCTTGGGGGGGGCAGGGAGAACTGTCCTGGGAACCCGCCCATTTCCTCCAAAGACCCCCCGGGGACCGACGCCAGGGAGAGAGCCACCCAGAGCGTCCCCGAGAGGCGCTGACACCCACCTGGTGATCCCAATGCCTTGGCACAGCGCGAGGGCTGCCAGTAGCACCACGAGGCTCCTCATGCTGGGCGTCGGGCTGGTTGCTGCTGCCGGTGCCCGCAGCCCAGCCTTTATAGCGAGTGCGAGGCGCCCTCTGGCTGCGCGCCCAGGCCGCCGCGATAGCCCCTGACTCCCGGCAAACACATTCAGATAGCCCCAGGCCCCAGCACCCACCGGCACGGTCTCAGGGCGCAGGGACTTCAAGGCCTCCGCTCCGATGTCCCCTCCAAACAAGACTCTTAAGCTAACACAGGTGCCACCTGCAGAAACCTGGCCCGTTCCCAAGGCCCCCTCTCCTGCCGTCGCCGCCGCCCCGACCCTGGGCCTGTTCAGGGATCTCCCAGCCCAGGGGACACGCACTTTGCCCCGAAGTGGCATCTGAGGCAGTGTTTGACCTGTCACCTGATCTAAAGAGATGACCAACCAAGATCCCTGCACCCCCAGGCTGTGGCCCGGGGTTCCCTGTGAGGAGGTGCTGGGAAAAGGAGGGGTAGATGCTGGATCCCATGAGCAGCTGGGAGGACAAGGAGGTAGCCCAGGAGGCAGACATGTGCCACACACAGAAGGAAGGAGGGGCCGGGGCAGGGGAGACTCGGCATCTGAGCCCACACAGGGGCCCAGCTTCCGGGAGCTCAGGTACAGGGGCTGTGATGGAAGAAGGCTCTCGGCCCGCAGCCTGGGAATCCGGGGGAGAAGGAAAACAAAGCCTTCAGCACCCAGACAGAGGGCAGGTGGATGGAGCCAGGGTGAGGCAGGGGCTCTGGGACCACGGTGTGTGGGACCACAGTGCCGGCCGCCACCTCCCGGCAGGCAGACGCCTGGAGGCGGTGGAAGAGGAAAGTGTGGGCCTGGAGCAGAGAGGGCAGGCTGGGCAGACAGAGGGGTGGGCACCTGGGGTCTGGGCACGGGGGTGCTGGGAGAGGGGCAGCCGGGATGTTTCCAGAACTTGGCTTGTAAGGGCCTCGGGAAGGTGCCCAGGGGCCTGCCAACACGGGACCTCAGTGGGTTAGGGCAGGAGTTAGGGGGACAGTGGGCCTGGTCCCCAGCACGGCAACACCCTCCATGTCCTTTCCCAGAAGCCAGGATGCCGCTGCCCTTCAGGCCCAGGAAGCAGCCATGAGTGCGTCCGCCTGTCTCCATGACTCCCTCCCTTTGCAAAAGCCAGGGAAGCCTCTGGAAAGACGCGCCGCACGGGACAGCTGGTTTCCTGTTTCTTCCCTGAGGACGCTGCCCGGCCCAGAGGCCCTGAGTCTGAGCGGCGTTTCCTCCCACACACGGACACCGAGCACGACGCGTAGTAGCTGCTCAATAAACGCTTGGCCAAGCCAGTGAGCGGATGAATGGTGCTCCCACCGCTCTTGAGGCCCATTTGTCACGTCCTGCACATGAGGTGATGGAGGCGCAGAGGTAGAGGGCTTGCCCGTAATGAGGAAGAGTCTGGACCAGGGGTGGGCAAACTTTTTGACTCGAGGGCCACAGTGGGTTCTTAAACTGGACCAGAGGGCCGGAACAAAAGCATGGATGGAGTGTGTGAACTAATATAAATTCAAAGTAAAGGAGCGGAGGGGAGAGCAAGAGAACCGGATAGAACAGCCGGATCCGGCCCGCGGGCCGTAGTTTGCCCAAGGCTGGTCTGGACGGTCACAAGACCCCTGCCCTGACACTGCACTTCCCCCCCCCCCCCCGCGCACCGCCCCCCCCCCCCCGCCAGGCACACGGCAGGAAGGTCATGAGTCTACAACACCAAGTCTGGGGCAGCTCTGCTTCTAGCTCACCCCTCCGGCCCCTGGCAGCACTTGGGACAGCCATACCCGTGGGCAGTGGGCCCCCTGAGGCCGGGACCCTCTGGGGTCAGCACGGTCGGCTGGGAGCTCTCCCCATGTCACCAGTGGCCCAGGCTGACCCCAGAGCAAACACACCTGGACAGCGAGCCCGGGAAGTGAGGCTCAGCCACCGCTCCCCCTGCAAGGTGACCCTCACAACCAAGAAACAAAGATCCCCAGGCACGGGCTGCTCTGCGTTCACAGGTTGGGACATTCTAACCACATCAAAGTGCGCGCTATCGGGAATGCGGCCCCGGGCTGCACAGCGCGTGAAGACTGTGTAACCACCGGGAGGCGGGAGCAGGGGGAGGCCAAGACTTGCAAACGCTTTTTGGAAAGCGCGATAAGAGGCCATTGCTGGTTACCCAGTGCCAGGCGGGGACGGCTCCTAGCTCCTTGTGCCTGGGGGCCGACCATGAAAGTGGCTAAAACATAGCCACGGCCCAGGTCAAGCCCTCCGGGGCACCCAGCCCTGGTGCTCCACAACATGAGCAGCAGCAAAGCCAGCCCAGCACCGGGCCCGGGGCACCTTCTATGGGCTCCCACTGGACCAGAGATGGGAGCTGCCCTCTCTGCCCCTGGAGCCCACCGCCGGGCGGGGACAGGCTGGATGTGCCCCCGTGGACGGTGATCCAGACAGACACCTCCGGCGGGGAGGGGCAGGAGTGACTGCCCTGAGCTTAGACCCTGGGTCTGCCACCTGGTGGAGTGGCCTTGAGCAAGTCCCTGTAATTCTCGGTGACTCAGTTTCCTCTTCTGCGGAGACGGTGATACAGAGCGGGTCCCATGAGGGTCTTTTTTTTAAAATATATTTTATTGATTTTTTACAGAGAGGAAGGGAGAGGGATAGAGAGTTAGAAACATGGATGAGAGAGAAACATCGATCAGCTGCCTCCTGCACACTCCCTACTGGGTATGTGCCCACAGCCAAGGTACATGCCCTTGACCAGAATCGAACCCGGGACCCTTGAGTCCGCAGGCCGACGCTCTATCCACCGAGCCAAACCGGTTAGGGCCCCATGAGGGTCTTAACCAAGTGCTGCCACGTGGTCGGCAGGACTTCCTGAATCCTTAGGCACCATGCACACGACATCACGCCGACCGCGCACCGGGCAGCTGCGAAGCCAGCCACCCCGACCAGTTAGTGCCACTGTGGGAGCCCGACCCAGGGACGCCAGGACTGCCCACTGTCCGAGAGAGACAGGAGTGCGGGAGCACACCGGGGTTCACAGAAGGGTATCCTTTCAGCAGGTCTGCAGCACGCCCCCCAGTGGCCGTCTCCGGGATGAGCCACTCCACTTCCTGGCAGAGCACAGGCCCCGATCAAACTAACCAGCGGAACGCGAGCCCCGAGGGACGAGAAGAAGGGGTGGGCAGAGGGGAGAGGGCAGCAGGTCCACAGGGCACCCACTCAGGGTCCACTAATGTCCTGCCGTCAGACCTTCGCCCGCAGCTACACCCACTTCAGCCACCCCTCGCCAGGGGGGCGTCCGCACAGCTGCAGCCGTTAATCTGAGGGTTTGTCCCTCTGAGATGCATGTGTTAAAAATCTCAGATGCTCATCGCTGGCAACATTAATTTATAAGAACGTTTGCTCCCTCTCAACTTCCAAGTCGACATCTGGCGTGACTGCTTTGAAAAGAACACCCGCGCCGCGGCGGGAATTATAAATAGCCCGCGTTAAATCCCCACCTTCCCCGCACAGACGGACTCCAGGGTGGCTCGCAGAAGGGAGAGGGCTGCTGTGTGCACGGAAGTCAGGGGGGCTCTGTCTGGGTTCATGTTTGAAACGTTTTTAAAAGAGAGTTCCCCAGCCCCTCACCCCTCCAGCCACTAGGATCCAGCAGCTCTGGGAGGGGGGACAGGCCTCTGGGTGCCTAGCAAGCACCCCAGGAGATGCCCACCACCAGGGAAGGCTGGGGAAGCAGTGCCATGGGTACCCCTCACGCTACACACAGGGCGGCAGGACTTAGTGCCCCAGGGGTCAGGGGTGGAAGGACGCTGAGAGCGCCTGACCCTCTGGGTGCTGAGCTGAGAACCAACTTACTTCCAGGTCCACAAGGAGGGGTGGGGGTGGGAGGTAGGGAGAGGACAGAGCCTCCGTGGAGGGGAGAAGCGGGGGGGGGGGGGGAGGAGGGAAGGACATGGGGAGGGCAGTGTCGGGAAGGAGGGCAGGAGACGCCAGCGGGGGCCTCATTCCTGATTGTCCCAGCTCCCCAAGGGCTCAGGGCACCCCCTCGCTTTGCCATGAGGCTGTCTCCACGGGGGTTGCAAGCTGCCGGGGTGTGGTGGCCACAGGCAGCCTCCCCCGTGGTCAGAGGCACCCACACACCCCAGGGAGCGAAGAAATGAACGTCCTCGTCCCTTTCAGTGACGTCCCCAGCTGCCCTGGCAGTTAGCGCCCAGGCCCGTCCTGCCCACCCAGCCTGCCTGCAGCAGAGCATGGCCAGGCCCTTGGCGCCCTGCAGGGACCAGCCCCCCCCACCCCCACCCGGGGGCCAGGTCCCCGAGAACACTCACGGTTCCTCCTCAGACCCAGGCCCATGGCCTCTTCTCAGCGCCCCTTCTTGGGGGCCAAGGAGCCCAGGAGGACACGCCGGGGGGAGGGCCCGCACCGTCTGCCTCTCCTCTCCTCTCCTCTCCCTGGGAGGGAGCCACGGGCTGCTGCGCACGTGCGGCTACTTCCCAACTCACCTGCTCCCAGCAGCTCCCCGGCTGAGCGGGGCAGCCCCTGGCCCCAGGGCCTGGGCCCCCTTTTCTGTGGCCCCAACTCCCTAACACCCCTCCAGACACCGAGCATCCCAGCTGCGCCCCAGATGCGAGCTGGGCACGGTCTCTGCCTCCCGGCCAGGGCCTAGGGCAGCAGTGCGGCCTCCACACCTGTGGGCCTTCCCGCATCAGGTGTGGGCCCAGCTGTCGGCCCCGGAGGGGGACTGACAGCCCCTAAGTGGGGCCTCCCCTCTCCCCCACGGCGCCCCCTCTCCGTACTCTTTCCACGTTGCCACTTCGATGAGGTGTTCACAGGGACAGTCATCGCGCCTTTGAAACCTAATTGTGGGTGGACACAGAGCCAGGCGCGCGCGCACACACACGTGCACACACATGCACACATGTGCACACACGTGCGCACACACACGCGCACACATACACACACGCACACCCTGTCTCCTGTCTTGCTATCCTTGTTTTCACTTTAAGACCACACTCTGGCTTGACGAGAGCATTTTCTTTCTTCCTTATAAAAAAAAATCTTTATTGTTGAAAGTATTACATGTCCCCTTCCCCCCACCATTGGCCGGTCCAGCCCACCCCGCCCCTCCCCAGGCCTTCACACCCCCCATTGTCTGTGTCCATGCCACGCATCTATGCACACGAGGTCTTTATCGATCACCTCCCACCCGCCCCCCGCCCCGCCTTCCCTCCGAGTTCCGCACTCTGTTCCCTGCTTCCGTGTCTCTGGATCCGCTCCTGCAGGTTTATTTTGTTAATGAGATGACGGGAGCACTTTCGGGTGGAAATGAGCCTCCTTGTCCCTTGGAAAGAAAGTCAGAATTTCCATTCTATGTCTAAGCGCCTTCCTCCCGAGGTCGGGGTGCCGGCTAGGACCCTGCTTCTCTGGGGCGGAGGCGCAGGGGCCACCTGCATCCGTCCTCGCTGAGAGCCTCTGAGCTCAGGAATCAGCACGTTGGCACCCCCCCCCCCTTGGTGCTTCCCCGCACGACAGTTTGGAAACTGACATTTCCTAGTACTTGGAGCTGGGGAGGGGGGTGCCACCAGCCACAGTGACGCCTGTCTCAGGGGACACACTCGCTTTGACAGGTTTAATTTGAACAATCCGAGAAGAGCTGGGAGAGAATTCTGAGCCCACTCTCCTTCTGCTGTTTCTAAATAAACAAATAAAATGAATAGCACGGGATTGAGATCATGAGCAAACACGCACTTCACGGTGACACCGTGGCCCCTGTGTTGGCGAGGCATCCGACGCGCTGAGATAAGATTGGCGTATCTATGTTCCCCAGAGGAGCTGTTTTTGGAGCTTTGCCCGCATAAACCTGCGCTCCTAACCTCGTGATAATGGCAGCCCACACGCCAGTCTCAGTCACTTTCTTCCCACCCCGTTTGACTTCGGGGATTCAAGGCACCTGCAGGCGAAGGCTTTCGCTCCTCCCTGGAGGCTTGATTAGTTTCCTCCCGGTGACGCAGGCGCAGTGAGCTGGCTCCCGGGGGCGCAGGAATCTCGGGGGCGCAGGAATCTCGGGGGCGCAGGGATCCCAGCACCGGAGTCTGCGGCCGGGGTCCTCAAACTTTTTAAACAGGGGGCCAGTGCACTGTCCCTCAGACCGTGGGAGGACCGGACTATAGTTTAAAAAAAAAACTATGAACAAATTCCTATGCGCACTGCGGGCTGGGTCCAGTTGGCTGCTAAGCAAGACAGGCAGCGGCACCCGGCGGGCCGGATAAATGTCCTCGGCGGGCCGCATGTGGCCGGCGGGCGGTAATTTGAGGATGCCTGGTGCAGTGTCTTCAGAAATAAAGAAGCTGAGAGGTTGTGATGGAACTTCCGCCCCCCCTCTCCCCCCCAGCTGAAGCGCTGTGCACGCAGCACCTAACTCAGCAACCCTGAGGCAGGCGGGCGCTATGGCAATGTCTCATCGCTCAGCTGTGGCACGTTTTCTTCATTCCTGTATCAGTCAATGGTGCAAAGCTGTGTAAAAAGGTGGTGTTTTGCTTTCCTTTCTAACCCCCAGCAAAGGGGCGCCCCGGACGCAGCCCTGGACATGGGTGCTTTCTAAGAGCAAGTGCCGGCTGGGTGCCTGAGGGGGCAGATGTCTCCGGGCAGGGCTGCCTTTGAGTCGATCCTGAAGGATGCACGGAAGGAGGACGGCAGACGGACAGGGGTGGGTTTTAAGGGGAGGACTCCGGCCGAGACAATAGGTTGGAAGCAGTTGCCATAGATCAGGCGTCCTCAAACTACGGCCCGCGGGCCACATGTGACCCGCCAAGGACATTTATCCGGCCCGCCGGGTGCCGCTGCCTGTCCTGCTTAGCAGCCGACTCGTCCCGGGCCCGCAGTGCGCATAGGAATTTGTTCATAGGTTTTTTTTTTAAACTATAGTCCGGCCCTCCAACCGTCTGAGGGACAGTGAACTGGCCCCCTGTTTAAAAAGTGTGAGGACCGCTGCTAGATGGTGCTGGGCAGGCGCTCAGACACAGCGCAGGAGGCAGCCCATCCATGTTTCTCTGTCATCAATGTTTCTATCTCTCTATCCCTCTCCCTTCCTCTCTTTAAAAAGCAATGAAGAGCCCTAGCTGGTTTGGCTCAGTGAATAGAGCGTCAGACTGTGGACTGAAGGGTCCTGGGTTCAATTCCCATCAAGGGCACATGCCCAGGTTGTGGGCTCGATCCCCAGTGGGGGGGCGTGCAGGAGGCAGCCTGTCAATGATTCTCTCTCATCATTGATGTTTCTATCTCTCTCTCCCTCTCCCTTCCTCTCTGAAATCAATAAAAATGTATTTTAAAAAATCAATAAAGACATTTTTAAAAAGGAAAAAGAAACAGAGTTTGGTGACCAGTTGACATGGAGCTCAGGGAGAAGGGACATAGAAACCTAGGCTGCCCTTGAACTTCAGACTTGGAGACTCAGGTGGGGGCTGGGGGACACTAACAGAAGACCAGCACACAGATAGAGGGGGAGGGACTCAGTCGGCCTCGTCTGACCCCCCACCTCCACTCTCCTAATCCTGGGGAAGGGGAGAGTCTCCCAGGAAGAGGACAGGGCTTCTAGCATTTTCTAGGGTGGGGCTGGGCCCAGAGGGGCAGAAAGCATCCCTCCTGTGTGCCTTAGGGTGTCAGTCCTCTTCCTGCAGGTGGAAGCATTGCCCCTCTAAACCTCTGAGTGAGTCTAACTCTTGGGGGTACCTGGGGATGGGTCCCAATCATCTCTGAGAAGGTTGCATCTTTCTTTTTCCTTTTTCCCCGGCTGAGCTTTTCTTGCCATCCCCGCATTAGCCACCAGATGGCACCAGACTCCAGTGACTGGGAAGAAAAGATGGGGTGAATGGGGGAGGCTGCCCCTGAAAGGTCTGCACCTGGAGGGGTGTCCACTTCACCCAATCCTAATCTACTTCTTCTAAGACATTCTTATTATGGATACACTAGAGGCCCAGTGCACGAAATTCATGCATGGGTAGGGTCCCTAGGCCTGGCCTGCGATCAGAGCTGATTGGGGCCTTCCAGCTTCCAGCCGGGCCTTCCTTCATCCTGCACCGCCCCCTGGTGGTCAGCACATGTCATAGCGAGTGGTTGAACTCCCAGTCGGTCGAACTTCCGAGGGGACAATTTGCATATTAGCCTTTTATTATATAGGATTCTACTTACTAGTATAAGTAGAATCCTTTTATATCTACATGTATGAAGAATATATTCCTGAATATAAAGAATTCACACAAATAAGCTTGTCTTAGCCTCCCAGCCCCCCTCTTTGTTCTTCAGGAAAAACAAGGGGAACCGGGGCAGAGACCAATGATACATCCCTCGAAAGTGTGATATAAAGAGCGGGAATTGGTCCAGTGAGGTCACGTGGGTGGTTTGGCCCAGTGGCGGGTCTGCATTCTGGCAGCTCCCAGGCAGGGATGGAGCGGGGCAGCCACAGGCAGAGTGTCAAAGCGCCCGTGCCCTGGGCACCCCTGCCTCCTCTGCGGCTCTAAGGCAGGTGCCACTGCTCCGCCAGGATGGCTCTGCTGGCGGAGAGGGCACCGGGCAGCGGTCGGCGGTGCTGGAGGCCCACAGGACGAGGATGGCGAACTGGAATCCCAGACTGGACAGGAAGCCCTTCCTGGTACCCGAGCCTGACAGTGGGAAGAGACTCCGGGCTGTAGGAGGTGTGCACACAGCAGAGCAGGCCTCCGTGGGGGGCCCAGGCCTGTCCTCGGCAGCCCCTCCAGCACCGCTCTGAGGGCATCAAGGGCAGATAGGCCTCAGAAACCAGTCCTCCAGGGGGCTTGAGGGGGACCCCCCCATGCACACGTGGTGGCATCAAGTACTTGACACTGAGCCAAAGGGACTCAACGGCAGACATGGGAGTTGCAACCCACCCAGATGCCACCGTGGCGCCCCCACCCGATGCCCGTCACGGCTCCCTCCCGCCTCCAACCATCAACACGTCTGAGCCGCGACCGCTGAGCTGCGTCTCATTCCTCATTCAAAGACCCTGAATCCGCTTTCTCCACGAAACCGCCCTGGCTCCGTCCCCCACCTGGACACAGCCTGGTCCCGCCCCCAAGTCCCCACACAGGCGTAGCGGGCACCACGGCCACGCGCCCTTGTCCACGCTTTTATTCTGCAACCGGCCCGCCAGGGTGCCCAGCTGCTGGCACCACCACCCTGACCCCAGGGAGCCCGGGCCGGGTCCAAATGTGGGGTGCTGAGTGGGGCTGATGTTTTAGACCAGAGTCAGGCCCGGACCCGTGACTCCCAGGGTCTGTGCTCGGACATCGGGACCAGGCAGAAGGGCACAAGTGGGGGGAGAGAGGGAGGGCCCCGGAGGCCACGTCACGGAGGAGCAGGCGGGCGAGGCCGGGACAAGGAAAGAACACCCTTCCGGTGACTCACAGCCTCTGTGACTGTCGAGAACCGGTCAGGCCGCCTCCGGGACCACGGCCCCAGCGGGACACCCTCAGGCCGCCCGGTGGACCGTGTCCTAAGCAGTGTGTTGGCATGCATGCCCATGTGTGTGCTGACGGAGGATGGAGGCAGGTGGTGTGGGGCGTGTCGACAGGCGTGGCGGGGGGGAGGGGGGCCCCACGTGGCAGAAGAAAATAAAAGTTTGTAAGAGACCAAGAGCCGGGTGGTGTCCGGAGACCCGCCGAGCTCCTAGAAGTGGAAGTTCTTCAAGTCCGCGGAGCAGCGGTGCCTGCCGGGGGCGCGCCAGGAGCACCGCAGGGCGGGCCGGCAGGGACAGGCGTGGTGCTGGCGTCTCCCGGAGAAGGGGACCTGGGGGGACAGGAGGGGAAGGATGACACTGTCCCGCAGGGACAGGGGCCTCCTGGCAGGGCCTCTGCTGGGCCCAGCCCCGGCCTGCGTCCCAGCAGCCCCGCCCCAGCGCAATCACAGCCAGGAGAGAGGAGCAAACTCCTCTCTCAGAGGCACAGAGCGGCTAAGCAATGGGCCACGATCACACAGCTAATTTACGGAGGAGTCAGGATTTGAACCCAGGGAATCTGGTTCCCGAGACCATGGATCAGCCACAGCACAAGGCTGTCCACCCCCAAGCCTGAAACCCCACAAGCCGCCAGCACTGCTTCCCCTCGCTGGCCCACCCAGGTGCTCACACACACACACACACACACACACACACACACACACACTCCTTGACGGAATATCCCTTACAATTCATCCATCACACGCCACAGGGGCCCGGGGGACGCAGCTGGACAGGATTGACACTGCTCCGCCCTGTGGTCACACCCAGAGCAGGGCTGAGCCCCGAGGTCCTCAGGGGGTTGGAGAGGAGCGATTACGGTCGGTCACACTGCCTGGCTCGAATCCCAGGCCTGCCCCTTACCAGTTTTGTGACAGCTGGCGAGTTATTCAGCCTCTCCGTGCCTCAACTTTATTATCTGTCAAATGGGTTCATAACAGAGCCTAACACATATGGGTGGGAAGAGGCTTAAACGTGCACAAAGCACTTAGTAGGGAGAGTGGCTCCAGTCTGGGCTCTGCTTCCCGGGCCCTGGGCCCCGAGCAAGTCGGCGCAGTACCTTGTGGCTGCCGGGGTGGCACGCCTCTCCTTCCCGCCCCAGCGGGGTGCACATCCGCAGGCCTCGGAGCCACAGGCTGACGGCGCAGCAGGTGCCCGGCCCACACTGGGCATCCCACTCACAGGCCTGCGGGGGGGGGGGGGGCAAAGGGGCCATTAGGGCTCGTCAGTGCCATCCAAAAGAAACCAGAAGCGAAAAGCACACCCCCAAACCCTTGGGGGGATGCTGACTGAGAGCAGTACCCGCCCCACAGGGTCGCTGTCCCACGCTGGGGGAAGGACCAGGAGGCCTGAGCTGGGGACGGTGGCAGTCGGGGTGCAGAGGAGTGGGTGGCAGGACTCGGCCCTTCCTGGGAGTCGGAAGGGGGCAGCGGCAGGTGGAGAGTGGAGGGAGGCCAGCAGGCCTGACTTGCCCTCATCTCCCTGTTCTACCCACGCGTGCATGTCCGTCCGTCACGCATTTCCTCTCCCCGAGGTCCCTCCCTCCCTGTGCTCTTCAAAGGGTCACCTTGGAAGACAGTTCCCGCCTGTCTCAGGCCTGCCTCCTGCCCCCAGATGTCAGAGCTCACAGGGTGACCTGGGCCTGGGGTCACCCTGCTGCCCCCACCCCTCTGGGCGGGGTGACCACGCTTCTCCCTGTGACTCGCCCTCCCCGATGTACGCAGCCCAGCAGGAGGGCAGCCTCTGGGTTCACAGCCGCTGGGTGCGGTTCTGCCCAAACAGTCGCATCTGAGCTCTGGGCTCGAACGCAGCGGCTGCCCTTCCTGCTGGTCCTGCGCGGCTGGGGTCTGGCCTCACAGGGAGAAGACGGGGCTCCCTTTCCTAAGCATGAAACCAGGCCGAGGCCGGGAGTCGCTGGGCATTTCTCTACCTTCTCATCATCCCGGGGAAAGTTGGAGGAGGTGGAAATAAAAGCGAATTTCCGCCCCCCTTTTTTCCTACTGGCTCCTCTCTGGAAAGCTCTGGGGTCCACTATGACTTCCTGCTGCAGTGAGCGTGGCCCCCCCACCAGCACAGCCGGTGCCCAGGCGAGGGCGACGCCACGCTCCCGAGAGACCACACCTGCGGAGTTGCACACGAGCGTGTGCAGAACCCGTGCCCACCCCCCACCCCACCCCGAGCCTCTGCCACGACCCATGTCTCCCTACGCTGGCTTTTGGGTGACTCAGCTGATTGAGGGGTCCCCCCTGTTCCCATCAGACGGGGCACAGAGTGGAAACAGAAACGCTCAGGGAGAGCGAGTTTCGGGACAGCGTTCGCTGAGAGGAGAGAACGCAGAGGGGAACGGTACCCGGTAGATGCTGTTAAGGTGACTGCCTTTAATTCCGCCAACAAGCTCTGTAAGTTAAACGTGACCCGTGGACCAGACGGAACAGGAAAACCCCAATGGACACTGAAGGTGAATTACAAGATGCCAATCGTTTCTATAAAGGTTGTTACCCCAAATAGGAGGCCTCATTTCACCCACGTTCCAAACTTAACGTGCTTCCTGCTCCCCCAGGCAGGGGAAACAGGCCTGGGTTTACACGCAGCTCCGCTAAAGCAGCTCCGTTCAGCAGGCGAGGCTGGCTCGTGGGGAAATCACGAATGGCCTGGGAGGTGCTGTGAGGTGGCCGGCCCCTTCCCCTCCGTCCACTCCCCTCCCATGCCCCCCCGCCCCCCCACCCCCCGGCTCGCTCCCACGCAGACCCTGACACCCTCCCGAACCCCAGGGCAACACCAGCTGACTTACCCCGGTGATCACGGCACAGTCGGACGCAGTCACCAGGAGCAGCATGACCCAGAGCCGTGTGGCACCCCGCATGGTCGCTTGGAGTGAAGCAAAACGCGGGCCACTCCGCTGCCTCTAGCTTCCTGCTGCTCAGCCTGGTGCCAGGCGCTCGCGCCCCGCCCCCCTCCTCCCGGATTTATACGGTCCGACCCTATAAATATACGTGCCGGTGCCTCTCTTCCCTTCCCCATCACCGTGTTACTCAGAGGATCTCAGACGAGAAGATGAGACCTGAATCCCTAATGACATCAAATCACCATCAAAACCAATAAAAATGACAGTGGCTCTAAGTCTCCCAAATCGCACGGATGCAGGCAGTCACAGGCATCGCACCCGGGCCTCTCGGTGTCACCGTAGCAATGGCATCGTCAGGTTGTGTGAGTCTCCATCCATTTGTGTATTTATCCGCTGACTATTTATTATGGCTACTCTATCGGAGGCCCCACTCTTGGCCCTGGAAATGGAGCATGAACAAAACCAGGTCCCCAGCCCTAACCGGTTTGGCTCAGTGGATAGAGCATCAGCCTGCAGACTCAAGGGTCCCAGGTTCGATTCCAGTCAAGAGCATGTACCTTGGTTGCGGGCACATCCCCAGTGGGGGGTGTGCAGGAGGCAGCTGATCGATGTTTCTATCTCATCGATGTTTCTAACTCTCTATCCCCCTCCCTTCTTCTCTTTAAAAAATCAATAAAATATATTAAAAACAAAAACAAAACAAAAAAAATGCGTCCCTGTGTCCATGTAACTTTGGTAATTGATAAGCAAATGGATTCATAATAAAATGGCTGGGTGAGCTGAGTGCTATGAAAAATGAAGTCAGGGAAAATGACAGAGCATGAGAGTGGGTGACACCTTAGATGGGGTGAGGGTCTGTCTGAGGAGCCACTGGCAAAGGCCTGGTGACAAGTGGTAAGCAGGCACTTGCGTCCCCGGAGGGAGAAGAAAGCCGGGGAGATGTGCTGGGCAAAGGGCCTGGCCTGCTTCTCTGCTTAGTTCATGCCAGTGTCACCGTTTCCCAGGACTGTGTGCGTGTGTGCATATGCGTACATGTGTGTGCATATGCATACATGTGTGTGCGTGTGTGCATATGTGTACATGAGTGTGCGTGGTGAACAAGGGCCACTCTCGTGGGCACGGGGCAGACTCTGACCTGCCCAGCTCCACTCACAGGCCTTGGCCGGTTCCTGCTTCTCTCCTTCACCTTGCGCCTCATTCCTCTCCTTCCCTACGCAGGAAGCTTCTAGAAAGACAGAGTGCAATCCTTTTCCTTCCCCTCCTCACCCACTCCAGGCTCCCCCGTCCCACCACACCAGTGAAACCGCTTTCTCTGCATCGCCCTTGACCTTCTAAATGCCAACTACCACACGTCACTTTCCAGCCTCACCCTGTTGCGCTTTGCCGTTGTTGACACAGACACCTGCTCCTCCTCTACTTTCTTCTTTACTCCACGCCATCACTTCTCCAGCTCCTCCCCCGCCTCGGTCTCCTCCAGGGGTCCCCCCGCCCCTCTCCCTCCCTTAAACGAGGCCGTTCCCCAGGGTTACACATCCAATCGCCTCCTATCCCACCACATGCACCCAAATGAACTCCAGGCCACCTACATGCTGATGACCCCAGATCTGTGTCCCTGTGCAGGCACCCCAGGCTCCTGGCCCACACAGCCAACGGCCCCCTGCAGGCCACAGGCTGATCCCCGCAGGCACTGCCATGCACATGCCCCTTCCTCTACCCTCTTCTCACCCTCCCCCTTAAACCCACTCATACTGCCCAGGGTTCTTAGTTGCAAAATAGCAGAATCCAATCTGGCTGGCCTAAGTAGGAGAGGGACGAATAAAGACTATGACTCAGCTCATTGAATTATGTGGATAGAAACGGGATGGAGCTAAGGGTCCAACCACAGTGCCCGGAGCCTCACCACGGAATTGCCCAACGAGGAGAGGGCTCCCCCAGCCGGATCTGAGGCTGCCATCCAGGGCCCATGTGGAGCCCCTTTCTCCGTGTTGCTTCATCGCTGCGGAAGGCACACGCGGGCTGTCTGGTCGCAGACCCGGCATGTCACACCTGCACCCGTCTGCGTGTCACACCTGCGCCCACCTGCAAGGGCACGGGGTGAAACGGACTCCAGCTGTATCCGGGAAGAGGCTCAGGTTTCTCAGGCAGCTACGGCGCATGGGTTAGTGGCACTCAGCAGCCGAACCTGGGAGCTTCCTGGATTCCTGAATGGCCTGCTTTCATTCGCCATTGAATCCTGTCACTTGGACACCCTCCTCCCCCGGGACTGAGATTCACCCCCTTCCGTCTTCACCACCACTGCCAATTAGCATCTTCCTGGCTGGAAGATTGACAGAACAATTTCCTATGCCACCTGCCCCCCACCAGCCCCCAGGGCCCACCTTGGGGACCCCTCAGCCAGGGAGAAGGGAGCCAGTGCATGAATGCTGCAACCAGGAGGCCCGAGAGACCCGCTCCTTATTGGCATTCCCGCCCCCTCTCCCCGCTCCCGCCTCCTGTTTGCTGGAATCACCTCTCAAGTAAACCACCAGCGACCCGGGACTTTGCCTCGGGCTCTGCTTCCTGAGACACCCAAGCCAAGATGTCACTCAGCGTCTTGGGACTTCATTTCCCTCCTCTACAAAATAAGAGGCTTTCTGGCGCTGTGCCCCTGGGACTGTCCTACAGGAAGGGGACCTCCGGGGCCAGTGAGGCCCAGCCCAGGGCGCCGCACCTGTCTCGCCAGCAGAGGGCGCCGCACCTGTCTCGCCTGCAGAGGGCGCCGCACCTGTCTCGCCTGCAGAGGGCGCCGCACCTGTCTCGCCAGCAGAGGGCGCCGCACCTGTCCCACGGACAAGCCTGCCTCAGCTGTCACAGGCTGGCGTCCACGGGAGGTCACTTTTCAGGACTTGTGCTTTGGTTCCGGAAAGGAGAGCCAGTCCCGCGGGCTCACCTGCTCAGGTAGGGAGGCGGTGTGATTGGCCTCCCCTCCAGGGACGCACAAGGAGTCTCCGTGCGTCTAGTGATGGGATCGCGTCGTAAAGAAGCACAGGGTGAGGGCGTGCCCTTGGCTGGATATTTCCAGTACATTTTGGGACCTTCCTGTCCGGGATGGATTCTTCTTTCCATAAGAGGATTCCCAGGCACCAGAAATCCCTCTGGTTCATTAACTTGCTGGTTCCCCCGTGAATGTCAAGGCCGTCCCCTCCATGGGAACGCAGCGATGTCTCTGAAGTGGCCGAGGCCATAACCGGGGCGGGCATGGTATAGGGTGGGCATGGTATAGGGTGGGCATGGTATAGGGTGGGCATGGTATAGGGTGTGGCATGGCGTAGGGTGGGCATGGCATAGGGTGGGCATGGCGAAGGGTGTGGCATGGCGTAGGGTGGGCATGGCATAGGGTGGGCATGGCGAAGGGTGTGGCATGGCGTAGGGTGGGCATGGCATAGGGTGGGCATGGCATAGGGTGTGGCATGGCGTAGGGTGGGCATGGCATAGGGTGGGCATGGCATAGGGTGGGCATGGTGAAGGGTGTGGCATGGCATAGGGTGGGCATGGCATAGGGTGGGCATGGTGAAGGGTGTGGCATGGCCTAGGGTGGGCATGGTATAGGATGGGCATGGTATAGGGTGTGCATGGTATAGGGTGGGCACGGCCTAGGGTGGGCATGGCATAGGGTGGGCATGGTGAAGGGTGTGGCATGGCGTAGGGTGGGCATGGCATAGGGTGGGCACGGTGAAGGGTGTGGCATGGCATAGGGTGGGCATGGCATAGGGTGGGCATGGCGTAGGGTGGGCATGGCATAGGGTGGGCATGGTATAGGGTGGGCATGGCCTAGAGTGGGCATGGTATAGGGAGGGCATGGTATAGGGTGGGCACGGCCTAGGGTGGGCATGGTGAAGGGTGTGGCATGGCGTAGGGTGGGCATGGTATAGGGTGGGCATGGCGTAGGGTGGGCATGGTATAGGGTGGGCATGGCCTAGAGTGGGCATGGTATAGGGAGGGCATGGTATAGGGTGGGCACGGCCTAGGGTGGGCATGGTATAGGGTGGGCATGGTGAAGGGTGTGGCATGGCGTAGGGTGGGCATGGTGTAGGGTGGGCATGGCGTAGGGTGGGCATGGCATAGGGTGGGCATGGCCTAGAGTGGGCATGGTATAGGGTGGGCATGGCATAGGGTGGGCATGGCCTAGGGTGGGCATGGCCTAGGGTGGGCACAAGGGCCAGTGCAGGAACCTGGGGCCCGAGACAACAGAGCGGAGGAGCTTCTAGGATCCCGGCCAGGAGACGAGACCAGCCACCGGGACCAGGAGGAGAGTCCTGTAGAGAGGGGTCTCTCCAGAGGAGCTGTGACCCTTGGGCTGAGGGACGGCCAACCAGGTGAGCTGGCTGGGAACACGGCTGGGGAGTGAATGCCTCGTTTCCCTGTCCTCCTTTCCCCGTCTTCTGACAGGGCCCCACCAGCCAAGCCCAGCAGAGGGCGGCCAGCACAGGGCCCGCCGGTGCCTTCCCTTGGGCAGCCTCCTGGACCGCGCAGGGCAGAGGGGAGGGCGGGCCTGAGGGGCACGGAGCGGCTGTGGAGGGGGGAGCTGTGCCAGAGACCCTCCTCTGCTGCTCCTTGCTGTGTGGCCTTGGCCACGTTACTCAACCTCTCTGAGCCTCCGAGGGCGGTTGGCCTGAAGACTTAGGGGTCACAGCGGAAAGGAAGATACTGTGAGGTGGCTCCACAGTTACTGTGACCTGGCTTCTTCCAGGGCAGCTGGCCAACTTGCAAACAGGACCCAGGCCCAGCCTGCCAAGCCGTGGGGCCAAGCCCAGGTCACTGGGGGCAGGTCCCTCGGTCAGCTCACCCCCCGAGACCCAGCCCAGCCCGGGCAGCTCGGGAAACGCAGCCGCTGCCTTCTCACCAGAGGAGCCCTTCCACCCGGAAAAGCCGTGTGAGCACGGGGCCTGGCCCCCCCTCCCGCGCCCTCGGGGCCCTGCTGTTACCAACCCCAAGATTCCCCGGGATCTGGCCTGCGAGCAGCCACGAGGAAGCAGGCGGGTGTTGGCGGGTCCCTGAGCCACTGAGCGCCACCGTCCCTCGTGCGCAGGACGAACCTGGGAAACACGTGGGAAGGAAATTTCGGGGTGGCCGGCGCCGCAGCGGTGACAGAGCGAAGGAGCTGCGGGAGCCGCCCCCACAGTCAGGCCCGGAGCCAGGGCTCCCCCACGGGAAGGGGCGTATTGCCAGGGGGTGGGCTGAACGAGGCAATAATGGGAAGCCGCAGTGGGAACACTCACAGCTGAGGGTAACTCCGCAGCCGGTTTCCCACTGCATCCAGCGCCGCCCCCCCCCCCCCCCCCCCCGGGCCCCAGAGCCCTGGCCTCCAGCAGCGGCGCCTCGCTCTCTTCTCATTAAGGGGCAGTCCTTCCATTTCTGAGGCTGCAGGGTATGCGGTGGTGGCTTTGATGGCATTCTTTAATCCGTGCACTTCTGTGCATTTGAAATATTTCATTAAAATAAATAAAAGCAATTAAATTAAAAACAAGTAATCCTCTTGGTGGCAGATTGGCTAACTCAGTGAGCTAACCCGCCGGGTGTTGATGTCTCCAGCATCAGGACACATACTACTTCCTCCTCCCCCTCGCCCCCCACGCAGGGTTTAACGACTAAACAGGTCTTTTCTTGGGGAACGAGGTCAGCAGGTTTGGAGCGGCAGCTGGAGGCTGTAAGGCAGGAGGCCCCTGGGAAGCAGGGGGGCCAGGGGACAACGGCCGAGGGCACGGGCCAGCTGTGCGGCACAGCCACAGGCTCTGCCCTCGCCTGCCCTCGGGAGGAAGGGCACCCCAGGCCCCCTCCCCGCTGCCCTGCCGGCGGTGGAAAGACCCAGGCCGGGTTAGGAACCGGCAGGGGTGGGGCTGCCTGTGACAATGTGAGAAAGACACAGCTAGTCTTAAACCAAAAACCGGTGGGGCCAGACAAAGACCCCTTGGCTCTCTTAGCCCACCTTCCCCATCCACCGCACCGGCCCGGCTCATGTTCAACGCCATGGGCACGCGGCGCCCGGTCCCTCCCGGGGATGACGAACTGACCCAGGGAAGGCGAGGGCTTTCCTCCCCCAGGTCACTGGGACGGACCGGCAGGGCTGCCAGAGACCTGGGTGGCATCTGAAAAGCCATCTCTGGGCTCCGTGGGAAAGGGCGCCCATGCGGACCGGTGGGACGGGGTGGCCCTCGAGCCGTGTGGGTTCTAACCATCCGCTTCCACAGGAAACGTCAAGGAGACAATCACAGGCTCGTCCGGGAGCTTTACCTCCGGGGGAGGCCCCGGGCTGTTTCTAACTCCACCACAGCCTCGGGCCAGGCGGCGGGTCACCCAGAGTCCTCCTTGCGAGAGCTGTGGTTGTGGTGATGGGAGCAGGGTCACAACCTGCCATACTTCTCCGTCCCTGCTGTTCATGGAATTACCTGCTTTTTTAAAAAAAAAATATTTTATTGATCTTCTACAGAGAGGAAGGGAGAGGGATAGAGAGTTAGAAACATCGATGAGAGAGAGACATCTATCAGCTGCCTCCTGCACAGCCCCCACCGGGGATGTGCCCACAACCAAGGTACATGCCCTTGACCGGAATCGAACCCGGGACCCTTCAGTCCGCAGGCCGACGCTCTATCCACTGAGCCAAACCGGTTAGGGCAATTACCTGCTTTTTAAAAAACCTTTTGGCAAAGAAGCCAGGGCTGAACCCTGGAGACCCTGCCTCCTGGGGTGCCATTTCTTTCTAGGGGAGTCCCCCCGCCCGGCATCCTGGGCAGAGGCTGGGACACATCCACAGACTGAGCACCTGAGGCCTCGAGGTCGCAAGGTCACTGGCTCTCATGAAACATCACTTTGAAAACGGCCCCCCAAAGGCCACTCTGCCTTGGGGCGCATCCTCCTGGGAAGGGCTCTCTCTCCTGATGAGCAGCCTCTCCCCCTCCTTTCCGGCCCTCTCTCTCGGGGCTGAGCTGTGGCCGAGCCCACAGGCCCGCCCTGAATAGACTCTGGCACATTCACAGACAAAGCGGGCATGTGCCACGCACAAAGCAAGTCGCTTGGAAACAAACCAGCTCCGTGGGCTGGAAAGGACGTCAGGGTCCCCAGAAAGGAGGCATGTGACTGACACAGAAGGAAACGGAGCTGGGCGGGACCCGCGGGGATGGGAGCGGTGAGGCGCCTGGGGCTGGAGCGCGCGTTCTGCTGTGGGGAGATGTTCGCGTTAACTGCCAAGTGGGGAAAGCTGGGGACAGGAGAGAATGGACAGTGTGATTCCACTTCTCCATTTCGCCCGTGTGCGCGCGCCCACTCAGAGAGAGGGGGACTGAAAAGAAAGGAGCTAAGACGCTCCTGTTTCATCCTGGCCGGGAGGAATTGCTAATGGCCGTGGCTTTGGTGCTGTTGGTTTGGGTGGTTCATTTGTCTTCAGACGTTGGTGCATTTTCTTTTCTTTTCTTTTCTTTTTTAAATATATTTTATTGATTTTTTACAGAGAGGAAGGGAGAGGGATAGAGAGTTAGAAACATCGATGAGAGAGAAACATGGATCAGCTGCCTCCTGCACACCCCCTACTGGGGATGTGCACGCAACCAAGGTACATGCCCTTGACCGGAATTGAACCCAGGACCCTTCAGTCCGCAGGCCGACGCTCTATCCACTGAGCCAAACCGGTTTTGGCCGTTGGTGCATTTTCAAAGCTTTCTCTTTGAGCATGCATTCTTTTTGTCATGGGAAACAAAATAAATGTAAGCTTTAAATAATTATAAAAAGGGTGGGAAAGGAAAAATTAGCAAAGCACTTGAGTCTGGGGATTACTGAGAATTATGCCCAGCTAGACCCTCCTTCTCTCCTTTGGCTGGTGCCCTTGGACAAGCGACTTCTCTTCCCCGGCGCCTGTCTCCTCTCCCTCAATCGCCAGGACATGCGTAGGCAAAAGCCAGGCCTTTACTGGTGTGGTGGTTAGAGCATTTTCGGAGCAAGGGTGCTTAGCAGCCAGCAGCAGATGGCTGTGGTGCTAGGAAGAGTTCCTGCTGAAACGGAGGATGGAGAGGGGACATGGGATGGCACAGCTGGGAGGCACCCACACTCGCCGCCAAAGTGCCCGGAAGCGCCTCCCACCCAGGCGCAGGGAGTGGGGAACACCCAGTACCTCCAGTACCTCCGGGACTCCAGTCAGCAAGATGCGGGCCCACTGGTGGCCGGGACTAACGTGGGAGGGGGCGGGGAGATGGGTTCACCTACAAGGTGGTGAGACCCACAGTGGAGGGACACAGAGGGACACTGGGATGGGACTGAGCATGGAAGGCTCCAAAGGCTTTGGGGGACATTGCACCCCGTGGGAAAATTACGGCAACATGCAGCGCCCGCAAAAGGAGCCACCCTGGCCCGGTCCTGCCGGTCAGATCTCGCTCCAAAGCACTGAGCTAATTCCAGCCGGAGCTCCCAACGGGGAGCATCTGCCACCTCCCCCCTGGGTCCCCCGGAGCCTCCCCTCCGTCCTAAGGAAAAGGAGAGGAGGAGCAAGCTGTCAAGAAATTAACTGAAAGCAGCAACAAGAGCCTCGTGAAAGCGTCATAAGACAGTAACGGGCCCCTTTCTCCAGGGCAGACCTGGCGTCTGTGAGCTTTCCCTCTGGGGCCGGCTGACCGCCCCTCCCACCCGGGCCCCGTCCCCGGAGGAGATGCTCCCGCCACCAGCGGACAACAGCTGTTCCCTCTCTAGTAAAGCTACAGTCAGTCTGTCCTCAGCCCCGAGCCAGGCCCACGGGGGTCACAAGGCATCGAGAGCGGCTCTTCCAAGAAAAGCCAGCAGCGCGCTGCTTCTGTCCGTGCAATGGGCCTGCAAGAGGGTCTTCATTTCCCCGTCATGTGTCTGCATCACTGAGTCTGAGGAACTCCTCTCTTGAGTGGCTGGTTAGACCCGTGGTCGGCAAACCGCGGCTCGCGAGCCACATGTGGCTCTTTGGCCCCTTGAGTGTGGCTCTTCCACAAAATACCACGGCCTGGCCGAGTCTATTTTGAAAAAGTGGCGTTAGAAGAAGTTAAGTTGGAAAAATGTGGCTCTCCAAAGAAATGTCAGTCGTTGTCCTGTTGATATTTGGCTCTGTTGGCTAATGAGTTTGCCGACCCCTGGGTTGGACCAAACGGGAAGCGCAGCATTTGGAGCCGGAAGGAAACAACCCGATTAGACAGCGCCCTTGGTGCCCAGCACCGAGC
The DNA here is from genome assembly GCF_963455305.1 of Plecotus auritus. Lineage (NCBI taxonomy): Eukaryota > Metazoa > Chordata > Mammalia > Chiroptera > Vespertilionidae > Plecotus > Plecotus auritus. The sequence continues at coordinate 38,903,269 of NC_137778.1, forward strand.
CCAGGGCCTGGGGGCAAGGTCCCTATCTGATGGGTGAGAACGTCGGGAAATCCCAGGACTGGTTGTGGTCACAGGCACCGTGGGAGGCCTGGTCCGCTGCTCCTCGCTGGCCCTGCCGCCTCTCCCTTCCTGTCCGTTCTATTCAACACCCCAGACAAAGAGAGGTGGCAAAGAACAGCAAGACAGAGCCCCTGCCCACCAGGGACCAATTGGAAAAACAAGGACCTAAATGACTGTGATGTTAAAAAAGAACACTAACCACCCCAATCCTGGAAATAAGGCCACGCGAGGGCTTTGACGTCAGTTAGCCATTGTTTCCCAAGCCCACCCAAGGATGGCTTAGGGACCCGGGGGAGTGTGTCTCTGGGCCTTGGCGGTTGACCATTCATTCAGACTCTACGAAGTTAGAGTGACATGGATGGAGATCCAGTCCAGGAAAGACATACACAGTGTAAATCCAATAGACAAGATAACACCAAAGACTGACTAGTTAATTGCCCTGGAGGACATTAACCGGTTTTGTTTCATTTTTCAATTGTGGTGAAATACACATAATATATAACATTTTACTACCGTAACCATTTCTAAGTGTCCGGTTCAGTGGTGTTAAGCACATTCACACTGTTCTGCAGCCGTCACCACATCCATCTTCAGAACTCTTTTCATCTCTACAATCCCTGTCCTCAGCACCACGAACTCCCGTCCCTCCTGCCCCAGCCCCAGCCACCACCATTCCACTTCCTGTCCCTGAGAGCCTGACTCTCTAGGTACGTGTACATGGGATCACACAGTGTTTGTCTTTGTGACTGGTTCATGTCACTGAGCACAACGTCCTTTCAGTTCATCCATGATGTAGCATGTGTCCGAATTTCTTCCCTTTTTTAAGGCTGACTAATATTCTGATGTGTGCATGTACATTTGGCTCAGCCATTCATCTATTGATGGGCACTTGAGTTGCTTCCACCTTTTGGCTATTGGGAACAATGTCGCTATACATATAGGTGTACAAATATCTCTTGAGACACTGATTTCTGTTCTTTTGGATACATACCTGCAGGTGGAATTGCTGGTTTATAGATTTCTGTTTAATTTTTTGAGGAGTCACCATATTGTCTTCCACAGCGGCCTAACCACTTTACATCCCCACAATAGTGCACAAGGGTTCCAATTCCTCCATATCCTAACACTTGTTATTTTTTACTTTATTGATCATAATGGGGGTGAGGCGGTATCTCATTGTGGTTTTCATTTGCATTTCTCTAAGACTAGTGACGTTGAGCATCTTTTCATACGCTTACTGGCCATTTATATATCTTCTTTGGAGAAATGTATATTCAAGTTCTTTGCCCATTTTTTTAATCATGTTGTTCGACATTTTTGTTGTTGACGGGTAGGAGCTCTTTATATATTCTGAACATTAACCCTTTACCAGACACATGATTTGCAAAGGTTTTCTTCCATTCCGTGGGCTGTCTTTTCACTCTGTTGATAGTGTCCTCTGGTAAAAGTTTTTAATTTTGCCAAAACCGGTTTGGCTCAGTGGATAGAGCGTCAGCCTGTGGACTGAAAGGTCCCAGGTTCGATTCCGGTCAAGGGCACGTAACTTGGCTGCGGGCACATCCCCAGTAGGGGGTGTGCAAGAGGCAGCTGATCGATGTTTCTCTCTCATCGATGTTTCTAACTCTCTATCCCTCTTCCTTCCTCTCTGTAAAAAATCAATAAAATATATTTTTAAAAAGTTTTTAATTTTGATGTAGCCCAATGTATCTATTGTGTTTTTGGTGTCAAATGTAAGAAATCATTGCCAAATGCCCTGACTTGTTTGGCTCAGTGGATAGAGCGTCGGCCTGCGGACTGGAGGGTCCCAGGTTCGATTTCGGTCAAGGGCATGTACCTTGGTTGCGGGCACATCCCCAGTGGGGGGTGTGCAGGAGGCAGCTGATCGATGTTTCTCTCTCATCGATGGTTCTAACTCTCTATCCCTCTCCCTTCCTCTCTGTAAAAATATCTCTCTGTAAAATCAATAAATTTTTTTAAAAAAATCATTGCCAAAGCGTATGTACGAAGATGTTTCTTTGTTTTCTTCTAAGAGTTCTATAGTTGTAGCTCTTACCTGTAGGTCTTTGATCCACTTTGAGTTAATTTTTTATATGGTCTAAGGTAGAGTCCAACTTCATTCTATTGCAGGTGGGTGTTCCATTTTCCCAGCACCTTTTGTTGAAAACGCTGTCTTTTCCTCATTAAATGATCTTGGCACTCTTGTCAAAAATCATTTGCCCATACACATGAGGGCAACCAGTGCCAGCGTCATTTTTTAACCTAGAAATTTTACTCACACATTTCCCTTTAAATGTTTATCAACATCCAGTTCCTCAAAATGCTCTTGAACCAGCGTTCCCCTCTTACCGGTTCTCTCATCCAGGAGTTCCTACATCTTTGACACCTGTCCATTCCACATTTTACGAAAGCCATGTTTTAAAATGTTTGGACATCGTGCTTTCACAGTAACGTACAAAGTGCTGTAGGTGTCAGGGTGAAGACCACGTCCAGTTGGGGGATTCAAAAGCCTTTTCACCTTTGAGATCCGCCTTATGGCCAACGGGTGGCCTTCTGGGGGGCAGAAAAGGTTTGGGGCACACAGTTCAAACCCCAGAAATGGCAAGAAGAACGCTTGCTGGCTTTATTTGCTTCTTTCGGGTGTGTCTTAGTAAACCCTTAGTACACCGGGCTGATGCTTTTACATGACGAAGCCTGCCTCGCATCTGCTATTTCTCTTCTCGGCCCTTCACACGGGTCCCCCTGCAGCTCCAGGGAAGGCCAGCACCTTCCATGCCCCCACCGGCCCCACACCCCCTCCTCTACCTCACGAGAGGCTGAAAATCCCGGGCCTTTCCTTCAACACGCACTTCCTCTGATTCTGCCTTAACGAGGGAATCGCATTTCCTGGCCGACTCCATCCCGTCCCGTGGGCCCATGAACTACCTCCCCGACAGGCTCGAACTGTTACCAGCATCCATCACAGGACAAACCGCCAACAAGCCTGAGACGGAGCAGCCCCTGGCAGATCCAGCGTGGGATTCATCAGGAACATTGTCCTGGCCACACCACACAGGGCGAAACTGCAGCCTTCGAGCCGCAAGGCCGGTGGCGAGCCTTCCCGTGGGGCTCTTGACTCGGGAGGGTGCTTCTGTCCGGGTGGAAGCAAAGAATCCGCGCGCACCGCTGAGACGTGTTCTGAGGAGCTCAGGCACGCACATTCCTCCTGGGTTTTTGAAATCACGTTGCTGTGGTCTCCAGGCTTCCCTAACCTGAACTTCCTGACCCATGGACATGACCTTCCTCGGGCTCTCAGTGGCCACAACAGCCTGCCTGCGTCACGGCTGGACAGTCCAGATGCCCCCGTTCTGACTGGCTGAGACTCGCTGCCCTCGCCTCTCCTCGGGGCCCAACCAAGCACAGGAAGGAGTAACCAAGGAAGCCTCAGTGAGCCTGAGCCCTGGGTGCTGAGCCCCACCGCGCCCGCTGCCCACTCCTCCACCCCTCCTCCCGCCTCAGCTGCCCAGACGCCCTGACTGCGGCCTCCTGGCAGTCCAGCCCCTCGGTCTGGCTCAGCCTCTACAACGTAGAGGGCACATCTCCTTGGGGCCAGCAGGACTCCCTAAGAGCGACCAGGGAAGGAGTGAGCGGAGAGGAGACAGGCGCAGGGGTCTCAGGGCAGAGCCGCCTGGGCTGCTTCTCAGGCTCAATGATGTGCACATTCTGGGTGCGGTCGAGGGCAGGCAGGCTCAGGGTCAGCCAGGCTGCACCTCACTTCACCTGCAGAGCGGAGCAGCCTTGGGCAAGCCACTCAACACCTCTGAGCCCCAATTTGCACATCTGTAAAACGGTGCTAATAAGAACACCTCAGAAAGCTGCCGGATCCTATATAATAAAAGGCTAATATGCAAATCGGCCAAACGGCAGAACGACCGGTCGCTATGATGCACACTGACCACCAGGGGGCAGACGCTCAATGCAGGAGCTGTCCCCTGGTGGTCAGTGCGCTCCCACGGGGGCGGGGGGGGGGGGGGGTGCCACTCAGCCAGAAGCCCAGCTCGCGGCTGGCGAGTGCAGCAGCGGTGGCCGGAGCCTCTCCTGCCTCTGTGGCAGCGCTAAGGACCCCTTGGGGTCCCGGGCAAGAGGGCACCGAATGTCGTGCACCAGGCCTCTAGTATAACCATAAAACACTCAGTACACCCCCTGGCAATCATCAATCCTCAGCAAATGTTTCTTGCTTGTGAGTAGCGGTGGATTTTGTCCTGTTTGTGTGAATGTGTGTCTATATGAAAACAAAGTATTAGGGAAAGGACGGTAGCAAAGAAGCCGGAGAACTTGCTCGTTTCCCTAGATAGTCTCTTTGCTGATTGATGTTTCTATCAAGTCAGATCGGAGGTTAGTCCCAATTTCATATTCGCTTGTCCAGAGAGTGATAAACTGTTATCTGCTTAAAGTCCTCTGTGCTGCCTTCAGATCGCCCTTCACTGTGACAGATGGGATTGGATTCCTCTTCCTACCCCTTTGGCAATTGAGAAGATCAATGAGACTTTAGTCTCCATGCCTGTGCCTCAGACTTCCTCCGGGTGGCGAGGGGCGGGGAGGGGATGCTGATGGTCCAGAATTAATGTGGCAGTTGATTTACTCGTGGTGTCTACAGGCAGGAGGACCAGTCCTCCCACAGCTGGGAGGGGAGAGGAGAAGGCAGCCCTTGGCCACTTCATGGGACCAACTCACAAGCCTGTGCTGCCAACCTGGGTGAGAGGCCAGCTGCAGCGGGGCTGGCTCATCCGGGACCTACGCCCTGGAGACGGGCTCGCCTTGGTCTTGAAAGTCCCAAGACCATGGACACTTTCAAGTTCTGTGACCTTGACAGGAGAGTTGGCCTCTCCAGACCTCAGTTACTGCATCTACAACGTGGGACAGAGATTCCTCAAAGGATGACTGTGAGATTAAAGTGAGATGATTTGGCCCAGCCAGCTGGCTCAGTGGTTGAACCATGACCTATGAACCAGGAGGTCACCGTTTGATTCCCAGTCAGGGCAATCCCCAGTAGGGGGCAGGAGGCAGCCAGTCAATAATTCTCTCTCATCGTTGATGTTTCTATCTCCCTCTCTCCCTTCCTCTCTGAAATCAATTTAAAAAATTTTTGTTTAAAGAGATGATTTGTGTGAATGGATACAATTGGTAAAATTTTCATCTTTAAACTCAAGAGTAAGTCAATGTTCTTGAGTGAGAAACTGGCCAAGTTTGCAGATATTAAAACTCAGGCCTATGGAGGTGACACCCGTAGCCGTCAATCAGGAGGCTGTCCCCTGCCCCCGCCCCGCTGCTGCTGACACGTGTGACTGCCTGATTCTCCCGGTTCCCTGGGAGCTGGGATGCTGTGCAGAGGATGGGTGGAGAGGGTCAGTTTCCTCGGCGGGTCCCACAGAGGCCTCCTCTACTAGAACGGCCGGGCTGGGAGAGAGCTTACTTCTGAGAGCCAGAGGCCTTTCTGGACGCCATGGGGGGTACAGACAACACACTCAAGTTCTGAAAAGGCCTTGACCCTGAGGGTTCGGTGTTTCTCTTTTTATTCTCCTGCCCCTCCCTCTAGTCTTTTCCCAGAAGCAGCTCCCTCCCTAAAAGGCGTGGGGAGGGACCCTGCCAACCCAGCCCCTCCCCCACCCACCCACCCCCCCCCCCTCCTTAAAATCTGGCGCCTGAAAAGGCAGCGCTGGCCCAGGCGGTGGGAGCGCCAAACACACAGGTTGTTCCCGGTCAGGCCCTCCTCTGATCCAAACAAACCTGGGTTTTTTCCATGATCTCTAGCTTAGTCACCTTTAAAACGCACGCGCTGGGGCTGAGGGAGTTCTGCCCCATTTACCGGGGCTCCTCGCATAGGATCTGGCCAAGCAGGAGTGAGAAGGAAGAAATGGCCCTGCGGAGCCAGCGAGGCCGCTGCATGGAGCTGGCGGACAAGCGGGCTCTGAGCAGCTCTCAAATGCCATATCTACCCTCGGGCAGAAGAGAGGGCACTCCCCTCCCTCTGCCAGGGAGCGGCCGGTGCCCAGTGGCTCTCGGGTGGGAGAAGGGGCTGGAGAGCCGACCTCAGAGCCTCTCCTCCAGCAGAGCAAAGCGAGCGAGAAGCCCCCGTAGGAGACACTGGAAATACTCCACTGAAGGCCTCTGCCACGTCCAGGGCGCTTTCCAAACAAACAAACACAGAAGCAGAACAGTCCTCCTGGACTAAAACCCGGCACGTGACCCAGGCCCACGGCTCGCACTTACCCGCGCACTTGGGACTGCCATTCAGAGGCTCTGGGGAAATTCCACGCTGTTGGCTGAGGCACAGCAGAGCAGGGGGCAGGGTGGCAGGACTGGGCTCCTTCTGCAGCAGCGACGTGGGCGTTGCAAGCTGTGTGGGCGCGGTCCAGCTGGTGGTGCTGGTGGCAGGGGTGTTCTCCTACTGGGGGCTTGGGGCTGTGTCACTGGAAATTTAGACTGAGTTCTCCAGATCCCCCCGCCCCCCAACAATCTGGGTAACCATGAGCTCCCCAGTGTCTTTCTAAAATCCCCTTTCCTAGTCTATGGCAGAGGTAGCTTCCATTGCGTGCATTAAAAACCCTCAATGGCCCTAACCGGTTTGGCTCAGTGGACAGAGCGTCGGCCTGTGGACTCAAGGGTCCCAGGTTCGATTCCGGTCAAGGGCATGTACCTTGGTTGCGGGCACATCCCCAGTAGGGGCTGTGCAGGAGGCAGCTGATCGATGTTTCTCTCTCATCGATGTTTCTAGCTCTCTATCCCTCTCTCTTCCTCTCTGTAAAAAATCAATAAAATATATTAAAAAAAAAAAAACCCTCAATGATAGCCTCGTTCAAGTTTGCCTGAGGGGTCATTTCTTGGAGCCCTGGCAGCAGCAGCAACAGCTGCCATTGCCAGGGGCTCTGTGTGCAATCTCATGGGATTCTCAGACCTCATTCACAGTAGCGGAAATGGAGCCATTAGGAGATTGGGGGACTTGCGGCTCGGTTGGTGACCTATCAGCCCAGTAGGGGGCATGCAGGAGGCAGCCAATCAATGATTCTCTCATCATTGATGCTTCTCTCTCTCTCCCTTCCTCTCTGAAATCAATCAAAACATATTTTTAAAAATAATAAAATAAAATAAAAAGAGGGTAACTCAGTGTTGTGAGCAGACGAGCTCTTGAAGCTCAACATGATTCCAAGAGAGACGGAGGCAGCAGTGGGAAAGGCCCAGGCTGTGGGAGCAGCATCTGTGGCAGGATGGGCAACATGTGGCGGGTCCTGAGGACCAGCGACACCCTACTAGGTTCACAGCTGGTGAAAGAACAGAGATATCTGACTGTCCGAGGGCTTCCCCGGGGACGATGGCAGAGATTACTGACAATGGAAGGCATTGTCACTCCACAAGGGTCTTCTCTGAAGCCCACCAGGGCTGAGGGGACGGGCAGGGCACACGGCACACGGCGCAGCAAGCACATCAGTGCGCAGGCCTGCCTCTCCCACACACGCTAATACAGGAAATTCCTCTGCCTGCATTTCAAGCACTTATTTGATTTGCATAATTCCGAGGCCAATAAATCTTCGCATTAAGGCTGATGTGACGTGTGATGCAGACAGCCTCATTAAGAATGAGGTATTTTATCAGCTCCCCTAAATTTTCTTTTCTCTGGTCTACAATTTTTTATGCTGCGCTGATCATTTTTTTTATTCATAAGGGCTTCGTTCCGATTTGTCAAGGCTGCATTAACACGGCAGCTAATGGAGACGTAGACGTGGAAGTCTGATCGCATTTATCCTCAGCAGCAAAAGGAATGAAGCAGCAGGACAAGGCCTCTTGCGCCGGAACCTCTCTAGCCAACCCTGAGTCGCCTCAGATACGTTCGCCTTGTGTCTCCCAGAACCGGGCTTGGCTGTAAACTCTCGGAGACAGTGCCAACCTCACTGCCATAGACTGACAGCCCAGCTCACTGCTTAGAGAGGCTCAGGTCAGAGAGGCCAGGGGTGTATTCTCCCACTCACTCCCTCTCCACACACTCAGTGAGCACCTTACAGGCCAGGCTCCGGGGTATAAAACAGACTCAAGTCACAGTCAAATGGATCATGCCACCACGGCTGGCCAATGCAGGAAACGTATCTTAGCCAAGTATCAAGGTTGGGAGCATGCTGGAAAGATTATCTGCTCTATTCTCTTGCCTCCGGGAGGTTTTTCTATTACATAAGGGCTGCCAAATGCTGGGGGCATCACAGACAGTGACTTTGACTGGAAGGGTTTATTAATATTCGTGTATATTGGCTTCTCAGGGCGGTCATAACAACATACCATGAAGGGAGTGGCTTCAACAACAGAAATGTATTGCCTCACAGTTCTGGAGGCGAGAAGTCAAAATCAAGGTGTTGGCGGGTGGGTTCCTTCTGTGGCTGTCAGGGCCTTCCTCCTTGGCTTGTAGATGACCGGCTGCTTCCTCTGTTTTTTGGAGGAGGAGAGAAAGAAGATAAAGGTGGTTAAAGTTTGGTATTTAAAGGCTCTTACCTTACACAGAGGCCACTCCCAAAAGACCCATCAAGATTCTTCAGTAGCCCTAACCAGTTTGGTTCCATGGATAAAGCGTCGGCCTGTGGACTCAAGGGTCCCAGGTTCGATTCCGGTCAAGGGCATGTACCTTGGTTGCGGGCACATCCCCAGTGGGAGTGTGCAGGAGGCAGCTGATCGATGTTTCTCTCTCATCGATGTTTCTAACTCTCTATCCCTCTCCCTTTCTCTCTGTAAAAAATCAATAAAATGTATTTTTTTTAAAAAAAAAAGATTCTTCAGTAAATATGGGCTAGATTCCTACTGTGTCCCCCAATGCTCACATGAGGAAAGGGAGAAGATGCTCTTCCTGTCTTTGAAAAGAAAACATAAAAAATTACAGTGCAATACCCTGGCCAGTGCGGCTCAGGGTTTGGGTGCCCTCCTGTGCACTGAAAGCCTGCAGGTGCCATTCCTAGTCAGGGCACATACCCAGGTTTTAGGCTCAATTCCTGGAAAGGGGGGGGGGGGGTAGGGGGGAGGGTGTACAGGAGGCAGCCAATCGATGGTTCACTCTCACATCGATGTTTCTCTTTCTCCCTCTCCCTTCCTCTCTCCCTAAAAATCAATAAAAATATATTTTTTAATTACAGTGCAATGAGGTAAGTACTCCAATTATGGGCGTCATGGGACTTTCCCTGTCATCCCAGAAACGGTTATCAGCACTCAAAATTGAGACTCAGGAATCATCAGATAGCCCTAGCTGGTTTGGCTCAGTGGATAGAGCATCGGCCTGCAGACTGAAGGGTCCTGGGGTTTGATTCTGGTCAAGGGCACATGCTCAGGTTGCAGGCTCGATCCCCAGGAGGGGATGTGCAGGAGGCAGCCAATTAATGATTCTCTCTCATCGTTGATGTTTCTCTCTCCCTCTCCCTTCCTCTCTGAAATAAAAAATATATATTTTTAAAACATAAAATCAAATCATAAAAGTGACTCACATATTTTTATTGGACGTCACTGCCCTGGAGGTTAAAAAGCCCGTTGGGAAGCGCTAGCCCAGCAAAGCGTTACCTGGAACCACAAGGGGGCAGTACTGCAGCGCTGAGCTGCCTGGGGCGGGAGGTTAGCAGGAAACAGTCTGGCTCCTAACATTTATTCTAATGCTTTTAAGGGTATTTTAAATTGCTTTTTCTAAAGTTTAAATGGTCCACATTATGTTATCCCTGAGTTAAATAATAAAAATAAGAAGCATAAATAGTAATTTCTCTAGGCGTTCCAAACTCCTGAATTACAATATTCAAGACGAATTTTAAGGAAGCTGCAAGTTTCACTATCACAGCTAGGGAAGAACTACAGGCACAAACTATAAGCGACCCAACTGCACATTAAGGGGCTGGTGAAATGAATTAAGGTACAGCTATAATATGGAATATTTTGTAAGTATTACAAAGGATGTAAGTGAATTATTATTAACACGTTAATACATTTATGCAAAATTCTGTGAAAAAGCCCAGCTACAGAATTGTATGCCCAGTATGTATGTCAGTTGTAAAACTGAAAAGAAAAAAAAAACATTAAAAGCATGCATTGGCAGAGGATGGGCTGAAAGGACACTGTCCAAGACATTAACAATCATCTCTGGACAGACTACGGGTGTCCTTCCTTCCTTATTTTTGGAACTGCTTTATAATTAATTTTTAAAGTTATTTTTAAGTTGTCCTACCCATTCTTCTTTTCTAATGCTACTGTCTTTCCCAATCTGTCCTGAGCCTTTGCTAAAGAAAGAACCAGTGTCTTCGCTAAAATCCCGGCACTTCCCAATACCTAGCTGGGGTTTGCACCTTGTCACACCTCGTCCTCTAGCCCCTGTTGGAGAGTGGAATTTTTGAGCATGCTTCCTCCTAGTGAGAAGGCTAACCCCCTATTTTGTAAAACTACTGTTTGGAATTCTCTGCTGTTTTTTTTTAGACGAACTCTTATTCTAAAAAATAACTTGGCTTTCTAGCCTGCTTGAATAATGAGGAAGATAAACTTAGCTGTCTGACCTTATAGGCCAGAGACTAGAGATGCCCATACTCTCAATGCCAGGCCAGGTGCATTTTTTAATTGGATAGAACTGTGTTGTTTTCAAGGCCAGCAGCGAGATAACCACTAAGCGCAAATAGGGCTGGCTCTTTAATTAAGGAAAACTGCTTTGTTTTAAATTGTTTTAGACTGTTTGCTCTGCAAAAAACAGGCTCTAGTGAATGGGTTTAAATACGGTGGGACACAAAGGGTCGGGGCTGCTCTCTGATCTCCCTGAGTGGAGAGGGGACAGTCGCAGGCCGGCAATAAAGGCTCCCTAAATTTTAATTTGGTCTGGACTCCAGTGGTCTTTACTCGCGTTGGCTCCGCAACACCCCGTGTGCATGTCGCATGTCGTCTCCCTCCAGGCCAGTGGAGCTCTGCACGGGGTCCTGCGTCTCCTCTGGGTCCTGACCCACTGCCTGGCCCTGACCTGCCTGACCACCGCGTTATGGTAAAACGAACACAGGTCTGGCCGACATTTCGCAGTCGGCTGAATCAAAATCCCAAGATTCGCCCTGACTGGTTTGGCTCAGTGGATAGAGCGTCAGCCTGACGACTGAAGGGTCCCAGGTTCGATTCCAGTCAAGGGCATGTACCTTGGTTGCAGGCACATCCCCAGTAGGGGGTGTGCAGGAGGCAGCTGATTGATATTTCTCTCTCATCGATATTTCTAACTCTCTATCCCTCTCCCTTCCTCTCTGTAAAAAATCAATAAAACATATTAAAAAAAAAAAAATCCCAAGATTCCATCCCTGACACAAAGTGAGCGACCAGGAATCGACGCCCTGAGGACAGGCTACGGACCTCTCTCCCGCGGGACAGCCGCGCCACCTGTTTCGAAGCACCTGTCACCGCTGGGGCATTCAGCAACTGGGCGGAGCGAACGCTCCCTGTACGCAACGCGGAGGCGCCGCCGCGAAGTTTGTCCCTTCGTAGACGCCGTCCAGGCCGCTCGTGTCACGTGATCCAGGAGCCTCCTGGAGGCGGAAGCGGCGCGCTTCGGGGCTTGGGTTGGGGTGGACGGCCAGGCCAGCGGGATGGAGGCGACTTTGGAGCAGCACTTGGAGGACACGTGAGTGGCACGGGCACTTGATCGGGACAAAGTGCGCGAGCTGCGAGGGCCGGCCGCGTGGCTCGGGGACGCCGCGCGACCCCCGGGCGCGGGTCAGGCGGTGAGCTGGTCCCGGGCCCGCAGGCGGCCAGTGACCCGAAATTAAGTTCCCGCCCGCGGGGCCCCGCACACTCCCGAACGTTGCTCCGCGGCCCGAGCCCTGAACCACCCGTCCTGCCGAAATGGTCTCTGGACAGGGGCCGCCTTTTCGAGTTTCAGGAACTGGTTTAATTTGGGGGAAGGACGTGCCACCACGTAGACTAGTCCTGCAATGTAAACACACACACACCCCTCCTTCCGTGTGTAACCAGTTACTTGGTGATTAAAATGAAAGTCATCCCTTCAGTTTTTCAACGAGGAATATCTATGTAGAAGTCGAAGTAAGTGGACAGGGAAGCACCTCCTTCGCACCGATGCCCCTCAGCTTCCCAGTTCCCCGCCGCCCCACCCCCACCAGGAGGCGCCCGTGTTACTTGAGTTGTCAGTAGTTTTCAGTTAGAACACTAAAGCACGCGTTTTTAACGAGGGACACAGAATCCTAGGTACTGTAATGTCTGTGGCCTTCCTAAGCTCCTGGACACAGTCTTTTCTGTCATCAGAGAAACTCATCTATTTTTTTTCTCGTGGGGGGGGGGTGATAAAAAAAAAAGTTGAGAAACACTAATTTAAAGCGCTTGCAACAGTGCCTGCCTGGTACGTATAATGCCTATGTGTGTTGTAATGTTTTAAGTTCCTTTTCTCACATCATCTGTTCCGGGAAATAGAATGAAGAATCCATCCATTGTTGGAGTCCTGTGCACAGATTCACAAGGACTTAACCTGGGCTGTAAGTACCCCCCACACCCTTTGGTGGGTTGCACAGCATTTGAAGTTGGCTGCGAGTCCGTGTGCTGTTAGCCTGCCACTTTCTAGCTACTGCTGTAAGTAGAGATTATCTCCCAATAATGAGATTAGAAGATTGAATTTTTCACTTGGTATTTATGAAGGTAGAAACGTTCTTTGCACTACAGTTATTTCTACTGAAATAGCATTTGCCCCATTTTAAAAAGTGGATTGAGGAAAGCCTTCAGTTAACATTGAATGTGTGCCGTCTGCTTGGACCGCTAGGCTTCGTATACGGAGCTTCTAATTTTCACATTATTCCTGCAAGATGCTATTTTTCAGTCTACACTTAACAGTGAGGAGGCGGTAAAAATGAGGCTTCAGAGTTGGACACACCGGGTTCAACTGCCTGCTCTTCTGTTTGCTTGGGCCAGAAAGAACCTCTCTGAGCCTGTTTCTTTACTGGGTTGTTTAATAATTATTATTATTGAATTACATTTATTGAGTTTTTACTGTGTGCCAGGCACCCTTCGAGTGTTCTACATATACTAAGTCATTTAGTCCTCAAAACATGAGGTAGATAAAGAAATTAAGTGGTAGCCCTGGCCGGTGTGGCTCAGTTGGTGGGAGCGTTGTCCCGTGCACTGAAGGTTGGAGGTTTGATCCTCAGTTGGAGAGCTATGGGAGGCAACCAATCAGTGTCTCTCTCTCACATCGATGTTTCTCATCCTCCCTCTCCCTCCAAAATCAATAAAAACATATCCTCGGGTGAGGATTAAAGAATTAAGTGGTCTAGCTGGGATTTGAGTCTGGCTCCAAATTCTCTTAATCACAGTACTATAAGATTATATGTGTAAAACACAACACATAACCCAGACATAATGCTCCATAAATGGTAACCATTACAGATGAAGAAATAAGTAACTGAAACATTTGGCTGATTAACATCAGCACCAATAAGCCCAGGACTCTTTAATGTGGGGCTTTTTAAAGCTCTGAACTTTTGCTGGGAAGTTACACACACAGTGAATTGGAAGGAAAAAGGCCAAGGGGGTGGGGACACTTGCCAGGCTCACTAATGGAAATTCAAGGAAATATAAAACGAAATTAGTTCCTTAAACCTTCAAGGCCCACAGGACTGCGCTGTCTGTGCAGTTAATGTTCTGTGTGACAATAGTCAACCCAACAGCTCTGTTCCAGTAGCATGTCCGTTACCTGATTTAGCAGATAGGCTTGTATTGTCCTTACATAGGCAAATATATTGTAAACTTAGTAATTACTTTTTTTGCCTGCCACCCAGGATTTAATCATCTACAGGCCAAAACAAAAGCCAATTCTGTTGGTATTGGGAAACAGCCAGCTTATTCTAACAGGGTGAACTGCGCACAGAATGTCCACATATGCTGTCAAGGTGGACTTACAGCTGAGCTCCCGAAAAAACTTCCATACCCTTTGAGGTGGAGCTCAGTGAAGGAAATCAGATTTCCTATGAGGAATGTTTCAACAGGTCTCTTGTCCTTCCTGCCGTTTGTCGATCTCACCTCCGAATTTCTTGTTGCTTTCAGCAAGGTTCCTGTGGAATGGATTTATGACTTTCAGAGCGACTTGAAATTACAGCTTCCTTGTAGGCTTGAGATGGTGTTTAAAGATGGTGATGGGAATGACTTTGAAAACTGAGTGTCTGTTATGGCTTTATTGATTCAGGAACTGGTGTGTGGCGTTCTCACTGAGGCACCCAGCTGAGTACAGCAGAGCAAAACCATTTCATGTCAGTAACTAACCCAAGAGAACAGGAACTGACTCTCGTGAATAATTCATGAGGTGCTACGCCAGCTCCACGCTCCTTTTTAAGACAGTCGGGCAACATGATACCATCTGTGTCTTCCAGGCCGTGGGACCCTGTCAGATGAGCACGCCGGGGTGATATCCGTTCTAGCCCAGCAAGCGGCTAAGCTAACCTCAGACCCCACTGATACTCCTGTGGTGTGTCTAGAGTCAGATAATGGGTGAGTTGAGGGCAGCAGGTCCCTCCTTTCCTTTTTATTTAGAAAGATTTAGGAGAGTGACTGGGGCCTGCCCTGTGTTCCTTGGTGGTTCTTCATTCAAAGGGCTTTAAGGGGGTTCTTCACCCTTTGGACTGCAGGCACCGAGACTGATCTCAAGCTAGCGGGCTTTCAGACCACAGTGGCATTTAAATGAAGAGGAAGCATTGTCATGAACTATCAGTCTGTCAAGAAAAAGAAAGTAAATGCCCTAACTGGTTTGGCTCGGTGGATAGAGCGTTGGCCTGCGGACTGAAAGGTCACGGGTTCGATTCCGGTCAAGGGCATGTACCTTGACTGCGGGCACATTCCCAGTAGGAGGTGTGCAGGAGGCAGCTGATTGATGTTTCTCTCTCATCAATGTTTCTAACTCTCTATCCCTCTCTCTTCCTCTGTAAAAAATCAATAAAATATATTTAAAAAAAAAAAAAGAAAAAGAAAGTAAAGTAGAGGAAGACCAATCAAAGAATAGAAACTGCTTCTGTAATTATAGAAGTACTAAAGATCTTCCAAGGAGTGTCCTCAGAATAACGGACACAAGCAGCAGACAAACTACAGTATCATCACAGCTTGTAAAGAGAGAATGTGTGACAGGAGACCTGCAGATAAAACCAGGAAAATAGTCACTGGTTGTCTGAGTGCTAGGGTGACAGGAGTCATTTCATTTTTATAGTTAATACTTTCTGTGTTTCCCAAATGTTCTGTTGTGTTCCTATATTGCTTCTATATACATGGGAAAATAGTGTTTTCATCGTGTCCTAAACCATTAACGTCACACTGCCTCCCACGTGGAACGTTTTACTGAAGGTCTTCCGCTTTGCCTTCCAGGAACATTATGATCCAGAAACACGACGGCATCACAGTGGCCGTGCACAAGATGGCCTCCTGATGGCGCCCAAGTCCTCCGGCAGCGTCTGCTCCTTGCCTTCCCGTTAGTTTCAGTGGTTAGGCCTGTCATCCAGTGTGCTGTGGGCACTTTTGATTAATTTAGGCTAAGTTGCTTTTGGACACTATGGACTGACTGGCCAAAATATTAGTAAGAAAGGATCTTGCTTTGCAGCAGCAGGTCTAGGTGACTTTGTATATAGAATTCTGTTGTGTTCAATAAATCTGGTTGGAGGAAAGCTTGGATCTTTTCTGGATTCTTTAAACTCATCAGTCTATGGCCATACCAGCCTGGACATGCCCGACCTCGTCCTAACTCTTACCAAATGTTCATTTTTTCAATTACCAAACTGACAATTGTTTCAAAGGTCTTTGTTCCAAATTATTCTCTTCTCTTTCAGAAGCTTCCTCAAATACATAAATTCCCACAGAAGTACCCATGGGTATTAAAACAAATCAAGCATATTCCTACCCCATAATAAAAATATAATGGCTAATATCATTAAGCACTTACTAGTACTATATGCCAGGAACTCATTTAATTCTCACTCATTGGAAAGTAGGGATATTCGTGTCTAGTCTTCACCACATATCAGTGGAGTGAGGGTAACAGTGACTTAGGAGATACCAAGCTGCAATTCATTCCCCTCTACACCCCAAAGCTCCCTCTATGAAAGCTGTGCCAGGGGTTCATCTCAGGCCTCTGCAGCCCTCCCAGCCTGACGCTGCTGCCACATTGCAAATCTGCCCCGGCCTCTGCCTCCATCAGAGCTCTCCATCAACATGAAGCCTGGCCTCGTCTCATCCTGCGATCAGAATCACAGATCGCCCTGCTAAGAGCAACACGCTCCCAGTCCTATAGATGTTTACTAGACAACGCTTTCCCAGTATTTCATAAGGACAAACAATAGTACTCACCTTCTCTCTGGGGGTTTTGCCTTCTGCTGGAGGTTTGTTCGGTCCTTAGCACCAGCATCACGTAACTATTATCCTATCGCTACTCATAAGGCGTGTCCCAAACCACTTCACTGGGATCCTGCTAGCACGTTCGTCTCAAAGTATTAGTTTGGTTTTTAAGAGCCTGAGAAGCCACTTACTTTTTAAAAAGGAACATGCGTAAATATGTGCAGATTTTCCAGCTAAAACAAGAAAAACACACATTAGCCTAACATACATTCTGGTTTGAAACCTGGGATGTTGGGGAGATGAAAGGCCATTTCCTATTCACTGGGGTTTTTTTGAGGTGGAGGGTGGAACAGAAAAAGGAAATGGAATAAGAAAGCTGCATCATCCCAGTAATTTTCTAGGAGATTCAGCCTTAACCATTTCAAAAATGCAAGAAGAAAGAAGTTTCATTAAAATTCACGTATACACCTTCTTTGGGAGGTGTTTGGTGGTAAGGTAACCAAGTATGAAAAACAGCAATTAAAAATGGCGTCTGGAACCCCACGTTACTGCCCAGATTTAGTCACTACATGTAAGGTCACACATATGGGCTGAACTTCCTGAGCATTGCCATCTGTAGCCCAGGAAATGGACCTCCCAAGCCTGGGAGAGGGGGGTGTCTTCTGTAAAAGAAGAAGTCCCGAGGACCCCTGGAAGGAATGGCAGGGGCACGGCTCTCAGAGTCCTGGGGCCTCATTCTTTGCCTTGAGCATAGTGTTAAACGGGGAGCTGAGGCATATTAAAACAGTAAGGATTGGAGCAAAAATCCATTTGAATCAGGCAGCACCAAACCCGAAGTAGGTAGGCGTGCTCCACCAACAGCAGCTTGGGGAGAGACTTGTGGAGAAAAGGCAAAAGCAAAGCAGGGAAATGACTGGCTATCACTCAAGGCCTGATTGGCTGTTTGTGATGGTTGTCCTTGGGTTTTCATTTCCTCACCCTGAGGCGTTTACAGGCCTTGACCTGGGTTTGCTTATGTAGCCACTGCAGCCCCAGAGCCACCTCTGGACTGACCTTCTTGTTTAACTAATTCAACGGCAGTTCCCAAGAGGATTTTCTACTTGGCTTACTCCGATGCTTGCTGTTGTGCCTACGGTGAAAGTCTACCTTCAGGGCCAGGATGGCTGGTGTCAAATCATAGTCTGCCCCCGCTCCTCAGGAGGTAAAGTCCACTGGCCGGGAGCCCACATTGGCTCTGAGGTCCTCACTCTCACATGCTCACTTGTTCTCACAGCACAACGTGACGAACTCCCTTGGAAAAAGAGAAATATTCTAGAAAACTAGAGTTTATTTCTCTTCCCGGAGTGTCTCATCCGTGGAGGATCCCTTTGCTGAACACCACGTCCAAGGTAAGAGAATAGGATTGTGCATTGGGGTTGGTTTCCTATAATGCTTTCAGTGACCCACGGGCTTCTCTCCCAGCCCAGCTGCTCACCACTCGGCCATTGCGCATGCCCGGCTGTGGATTCTCCTTCCCGGTAAGAAACGGTCTGCCTGCTGACCTGACAGTGGGAAATGAAGCATGCTGGATCCCTTCCCCAGGACACATCCATTCTCTTCCTTGCTATTTCTCTTTATACCATTTGTGAGGAGGTAGCAGTTATGACACTTCACTCCTGAATGCTATTCAGCACGTTCTCCTGCAGAACCACAAGACCACCATCACACCCACGAGGCGTAACTTTGCTCACAGTCCACGTTCAAACCCCTCCAACTGACCTCCAAAGCTCTTCACTTTTCCTGGCCCAGGGTCCACTCAAGGAACAGTTATTGCATTTCGTTGTCAGCCCAGGGGTGGGGAACATCAGGTCCTGCCAGGGCATTAGGGGTGAGTTTGACCAAATATAGCAGGCTAATTTTTTTTTTTTTTTTTTTTTTTTTAGCAGGCTAATTTTTAAGCTGATATTTTTGTACGGCCTGCAAATGATGTTATAAATATCCAAATGGCTTATGGCAGTTTTTAAAAGGTTCCCCCACCCTGATTAGGCCCTTAGAATATTCTCATTTTAGCGAGGGCTTTGTAAATGGAATTCTTAGCCCAAGGCAACCTGCCCTTTTTTAAAAATTCTCTAAAGTCGAAAGCTCACCCAGGAGACCAGAGGGCGGGGCACAGCTTCCCCTAGGATCTGGTGTGCAGAGCTGGGGGAAGACACCGAGGACAGTGCTAGGAGCTGCCACCCCACAATCAGTAAGGTCGAGCTTTGCAGTTAACTCCTTTGAAATTCCTGCCTGAAATAAACTGAGTGGTCATCTTAGTGCCATTCAGACTGGTGACAAGAGATTTCTCTGCAGTGGCTTCGAAATCCCTCAAATCACAGCCTATCATTAGCTTTTCTTCCTTCTCCCATGATTCTGCCTGAATCGTGACTATAGAAAAAACAGGGATCGGGGACATCAAAGTCAGGCAGCCTGTACACGTGACTAGGACATGCTTCAGGAGCTGTCAAGCCCTGTGAGCGGCCAGCAGCAGCCAGGAAGCAGCCTGCAGGCCAGTCCCAAAGTTGTACAAAGTCCTGCTTGCGTTTTGGAGGTGAAAACAGTCTATAAACAACTTTAGAAACAAGAGGAAGTCATCCGTTTTTAAAGAGTTGGGCTAAAAAACATTTACAAGTGGTCTTACACCGCAGAGAAAAGTCAAGTTTAAAAGTTTAGATCTGTTTCTTGTCGATGGAATAAACTATGTCTTGGGTTTGTCCCAGGGACCTGCACCATGCTGAGGGCGGGGAAGGCCCCACCCTACACCCAGGCCCTGGATGGAGGTTGGGGATGGATGATTGTGCTCCACTTCTTCCTGGTAAGGATTTCCTTTCCCTCCTCCCGCCTGAAAGGCAGCCTCTGGAGGCCGAGATCCCTTATGAAACCCTTGGCATTTGAATGGAAAGGGGGCAGAGCCAGGCCAGAAACTGCCAGTGGTTGCTCAAGTCAGCTGCCCACAATGGACCCAGGTTGAAACCGTCCACCTTGAGCAAAAGCAAAAGCATTCCCATCTGGTCTCGTCCTCCTCCTCCCACCCATCCCTGCACCCCAGAACGCTCCAGTCACCATCAACAGTTCTGCCCTGGCTACACGACAGTTAGTTTTGAGGACAATCACACAATTAACTACCCCGGAAGTAGCACTGGCAAGGGCTAAAGCGTTTTCGGGTGGGGTCCGCACTCAGCCCAGGGTAGACCTGGCAGTGACCTCCTTCACTCACAGGGGATGGGGACATTTCCTCCGTCCTGCCTGCTGCCGACTTCCAACCCTTCCCCACCAGCCACACATGAGCTAGAATCAGGCTCATGTGTGTTTCTGATGTCTGGAGAGGGGAGGACACAGATTCTGAACCTGGAGCCTGTTCTCCTTCATCCATAAGCAACTGGACTGGGCACTTGTTTCTTAATGATCCTCTCTCTCCCTCATCCTGATCTGAATGTCAGCATGGTCATTCTAGAATATCGGTGCATCCTATCACAGCTAAGCCCCAAACAACCCTACAGATGGGCACTTGCTCCACAGCTCCTCGTGTCCCCAGATCAGTTTACTCACAGACACCCCTTCCTCCCAACCCTCACTCCGCCCACAGCCCTACAGCTCAGGCCTCCTCCCTGGTGGGAGAGAAGGGAAAGTAGGAGCAGAGGTCCTCGGCCAGGACTTGTGTAATACAAACTCCCTAACCAGACAACCGCTTGTGCAACATTGGCCTCGTTACCAAAGAACGTGGGATCTCAGTGTTACTAGAAATCACGCTAAGGTCTGAGAGCCCTTCCTGTGGCTGGGCCACCTCCCCGAATGCAGGCTTCGCAGGATGGCACTGTTTATGATCCGTCTGGTTCTCTCCCCTTCCTCCCCAACCACCACCCTGCTTTGCCTACAGTATCCTCAGGATAGGAAGTTATTTAACCCATGTAGTTGCTGGTAAGAAAAACTGCCTTATAACTAGATTAATAAACAATGTCCTGCTTTTGGGGGTGGGGAGTGATGCTGCTTATAAAAGTGTAAGATATATTAGGTCCCAAAATGTTACCCAGGAACTCCGGCTCATCGCCTGCAGTGATGAGGCCGGTTAGACGCCTGCTTTGGTGACCGCACGCGTCCCAAGTACTTTTCTACAGCAGACGAGCTCCTGAAAAGGTGAGTGAAAAAGCCGCCCACATGGTCTCCGGCGGCTCCTGACTTTTAAAGAAGGACTCATTCTAAGCTGCCACACTTTACATATTGGCATGACTGCCAACATTCAGTCTGCCTCACTGGGCTGATGTTCCATGAGGACAGGGACCATGTTTGCTCACTGCTGTAAGCCAGACCCTAGAAATAGCCTGGAACATA
The DNA here is from genome assembly GCF_963455305.1 of Plecotus auritus. Classification (NCBI taxonomy): domain Eukaryota; kingdom Metazoa; phylum Chordata; class Mammalia; order Chiroptera; family Vespertilionidae; genus Plecotus; species Plecotus auritus. The sequence goes on from NC_137778.1 coordinate 38,923,999, forward strand.
GTAGGCATGTAATAAATACCTGTTGGTGGGTGGGTGGACTGACTGATGGGCAGATTTCTGACTAAACAAGAAGGAAGGTGGTAAATGCTGAAATTGTAGAGATGGGCAGGGGACTTGTATGATATGTTAAGAATCTTGGTTTTTATCTTGAGGCTCTGAGAGCTAGTTAAAAAAAAAAAATGAAGCAGGAGTGATGGGATCAGATCTGCATGCCAGGAAAATAACTCGGGCTGCAGGGTGCATATGGATTGCTGGGGGCTAGGCCTAGAGACAGGCGCATCCATTGGAGGGATGTTGCAATGATCCAGGTGAAAACACAGTAAGGCCCCAAGTTCTGGCACAGCAATGGGGATGGACAGAATACAGATCTGAGCTACACTGAGGAGGCAGACCTGTAAGACTGGGAGAGTAACTGCAGTTCAGGCAGAGTCAGTCCTGGGTTGCCTCGGGCAACTTGGAGGCTGATATATGCCATTCAGTGAGCTGGGGGACGAGGGAAGGGGGGATCTGCGGATGGCTTAGATTTAGATGGTTTGACTTTGGACAGTCTGAGGGGCATGCGGCATAAGCAATGTGGTCAGCAGTCTATGTGCATGTGGAGCACGAGGTCTGCACCCTGAAATCTGTGAGTCACCAGCATCCCTGGCGGTTGGAACAATGGGACAGGTGGGTCAAAGCGCCAGGGAGAGGGAAGAGCAACCACGAGCAACTGGTTCTGGGGGAATTGAGACCTAGGGAACTGGTGGAGCTGCCCACAGAGTAAACAGTCAGAAGTCAGTTTACAAGTGGTTTTACTGACGGGCAGCACCCCCTAAGCGAAGGCAGAAACGTCCAGGAGCAAGTGAGGGGCAGAAGCTGCTGAGAAGTCAGATGTCACAGAAGTGACAATGGGCTGTTGGTGTAGCAACAGGGAAGTCTCTGATAACCCCCAAGCAGAGCCTGTACAGTGGGTGCTGAGACAGAGGAAGTGCAGATAACCTAACAGACTATTCTTTCTTTTGTCTGTGAAGGTCTGGAAGAGCAAGTGGATGCTAGAGGGGTATCTAAGGTAGAGGAAACTTGCTATTAAGCAATAATTTCTAACAAAGCCTGATGCTCTTTATTCAAAAGGGGCCACTGTGGCTGAACCAGCCCTGAGACAATATTCTAATTAAAAGGATCTGAGGAAGTTCTTGTGGGGTAGGGGCGTGCCCTTAAACATAAAAAGGACCAGCCACAGGAAAATTTCAAAGGCTTTAGTTTTGGGGTGAGCCCGCTGACAATGTCAGATGTGGTCTCAGACAGGACTAAAACCCAGCCACCTTGGTCCAAAGCATGGGATGAAATCCAGATTTGTCTAGTCCGCTTAACGAAGCGGAAATCTAGGCTTAGGGAAAAGACTTTTTAATCTGAGTCCAAAGAAAAGCAGGCGTGCTCTCCGTCCAGGGAGCACACCCTTACCATTCCCTTCCTCTTCTTGCCCCACAGGCGTGCACCTCCTAAACTCTAAAGGGCCCCACGGGACTTGCCCAGCAAGCAATGGGCAGGGGCAGCTCTTCCTGGGCAAACCCTCTGGACTTGTCCACAAGCCCCCTTTTCTCCGACTCCTCAGTGAGCCAAAGCAGCCCAGCTGGGCCCATTTCCCCGCCTAATCTCTCCTGGTGCTTCTTCTCTCCTAGGCCTGCCCTTGTTTCACTGTTCCCAGCTTCAATAAACATACTCTGGGGGAGGACCAGCGGGGGGAGAACAGAAACAAAGTTGGAAGGTTACAAGTAAGGGAGGCACAGTAGACGCAAAGGCTGACCTTGGCCTTGTTGATATCCACAGGGGAAGACGCAGACTCAGTGATTAGATACAAGTCATAGCTACCCACTGCTGCTTTTCCCAGACGTCAAAGACGGACCAGAGAGGCCAGGTTCTGAACTGGGAGAGCAGTAGCTAGCCAAATTCAGGAGACAGAGGTCAGCATCCTTTAGATGCCAGCACAGGACCCACGTCCTTTACATGCCAGCACAGAAAACATGGTTTAAGAGGAATGATGTTTTCCAGAATGATGCCTCACTGTGTGACAGGGCGCAATCACCACTCTGTATATTGAAAGAAACAAGTCTGGGTCGTTCGAGGTTCTTACATGCTCTGTAGCCCCACTTCCTGATAGAAACACCTCTGGGTACATTCTGATGGCAAAGTGTCCTAATGAGGGCCTGATAAAAGTTTTCACTTTTAAATAGAGCCCCGGCGTCCATAGCATTGTTCACTGTAAATAATGAAAAATCAGTAGCTTCTATCAAGTCAAAATGGGAAAAACCTATTAAGGGACCTCCTCATCACCCCCAACTTTTGCAACCTCGGAGCACCACCACTGGTTCTTAGTTCCTTTCTCCAGACAGGAGAGAATACTATTTCTGAAATACGAGTGTAGCTTGATTCTCTAGCACAGTGGTTCTCAACCTTTCTAATGCCGCGACCTTTAATACAGTTCCTCATGTTGTGGTGACCCCCAACCATAAAATTATTTTCGTTGCTACTTCATAACTGTAACTTTGCTACTGTTATGAATTGTAATGTAAATATCTGTGTTTTCCCATGGTCTTAGGCTCTACAGCAGCGGTTCTCAACCTGTGGGTCGCCTAAGACCATCGGAAAACACAGATATTTACATTACGATTCATAACAGTAGCAAAATCAGTTATGAAGTAGCAACGAAAATAATTTTGTGGTTGGGGGTCACCACAACATGAGGAACTGTATTAAAGGGTCGCGGCATTAGAAAGGTTGAGAACCACTGCTAGAAGCTAGGGGTTAAGGGAACGAAGAGGCAGGCTCTGACTCAGCTGAGTGGGTAGATGGTAGCAATAAAAGGGAAATGAGAAGGAAAAGTGGGCATGGGACAAGGGAAAGACTTTCGTTTTGGATGAGTTGACGTGAGATATGGTAGAGTTATATAAACAAGTTTGAAACTCTTGAAAAATATTAACGGTTAAAGATAACAAAATCAGTTAATAATTTGAGTATTAAATGCTACTTAATGGTCCCTGAATTGATGGTTTGACTTAACGATTGTTCAACTTTTCGATGGTGCGAAAGTGATTACACGAGATATTCAATGCTTTATTATAAAATCATCTGTTGGATGGCTCTGCCCGACTGTAGTAGGCTACTGTAAGTGTTCTGGGCATCTCTGAGGTAGGCTATGCAATAATGCTCAGCAGGTTAGGTGTATTAAATGCATTTTCAGCTAAGAATATTTTCAACTCATGATGGGTTTATCGAGGTGTAACCCCAGCACAAGTTGAGAAACATCTGTATTACTTTACCAGAACTTTCTCAGTCTTCACAGTCCTGTGAGCTAGCTAACACTGACTTCATCTCCACTTTACAAAAGAGGAAGCTTAACTTCTGTGAAATATAAAATGTGCGAAGCTTAACTCCACCCCCAGCCGGATTCTTATTTCAGAAATAGTTTGCCCAAGTTCACACCCCTAGTAGGAAGCTGAGCCAGGACTCAGGCCAAGGAGGTTGACTGTGCAGATAGGTACTTAACTACTACACCGTTAGTATGTGGGCGGCAACTAAAACTGGGAGAGGGACTGTTGCAGCCGTGGGCAAACTACAGCCCACGGGCCGGATCCGGCCCGTTCGGCTGTTCTATCCGGCCGGCGGAGCCGAAAGAGCGGAGGGTTCTCTTGCTCTCCCCTCCACTCCTTTACTTTGAATTTATATTAGTTCACACAAACACTCCATCCATGCTTTTGTTCCGGCCCTCCAGTCCAGTTTAAGAACCCATTGTGGCCCTCGAGTCAAAAAGTTTGCCCACCCCTGGTCTACGGGCATACTAGTATTCACTAGCACTCCACAGAAAGAAAACCTGACCTCAAAGGAGAGCGCCTCCTAGTGGCCATGTGACCCAACCAGGTGACCTCATTTACTCTTGTCCTGGCACAATTAACAGTGCTCCCTTTTGCTCTCAAAAGTGTTTCAATTTGGATAAATTACTATATGGCCACCCTACTTACATATCAGGTGATGAATGGTACTCAGCTCAAGAGCAGAGTTAAAGCAAAGCTAACCCACGAACTGATAGGAACAATTCATCTTTTGGACAAACACTCATCTCTCACAAAGGTAACTGGACTTGGCTGTGCTTAACGGATGCTAATGTCGTAGAACAGTCGAGTAGGGGTTGATCTGGGTTCAAATCTCAGCCCCAGCACCCCCTTCTTTAAACCTCCATCTCCTGATCACTAGTACAATCGTGACACCTACTCCCCAGCTTTGATGATTCAAGGGGACACTCATGTCAAGTGCTTACAGCAGCTCTTTGGGGATGACAACCCCATAAAACACAAAATGTATGAAGGGTAAGTGCTGGCGAGCTGGGGGACCGAACCCCGAGCAGCTGTAACCCCTTTGTTGCACCCTGACTTGGACTCTGTCTGCTTTCATTTAGGTCAACATGTTTGTGCTGGGGATGACCAAGACGTTTGCAATTTTCTTTGTGGTTTTTCAAGAAGAATTTGAAGGCACCTCGGAGCAAACTGGCTGGATTGGCTCCATCATGTCCTCACTCAGCTTTTCCGCAGGTATGAAGCCCAGGGATAAGCTCACAGTGCAAGGAGCAGGCCCAGAGGGCAATTCCAGGAACCAGCTGCTGCCCTCAGGGTCGCTCATTAGCATGGGCAGCCGAGAAAAGGAAAAACCTGTGTGTAGCTCCACCTGACGTGGTAAAACTGGAAAAATCGAGTTCAAACAGAGAAAGTTGGGGTCCACCTACTTAACTGCATGGTTCCTCATGCCGTGTTTCTTTCCCCAGGCCTTTCCCTAGGTTCAGTGAGCCACCGTCAGCTGGGAAGTCAGACCTCGGAGTTCTGACCTATCACCTAAGCATTCGCAGAACACGCTGGGAACCAGTTCCTCTTCCTGCAGTTCTGTTTGGAGCCTAGCGTGGTGCAGAGGTTAAGGAGCAAACTTGTTCTAGTCATAGGCCACCAGACGCACTCTCACTGTGTGGAGGTTTCGCAATTCATTTTCAGTAAGCTTCACCTCCAAACCTGTTTAGAATTTTCTCCTTAAAAAAACAAAGCAAATAGTGTGGACTAGGACAGTAAAACCCAACACAGATACCTTTGTGAAGTACACACAACACTTAAGTTTGTTTTCCTAAAGCTGCTCATTTCAACTGACGCCAGGATAAGGGACGCCGAGCACTCACCCTAGTACCAGCTTTTCTTTTTCCCCAAGGCCCCCTGGTTGCCATTATCTGTGACATATATGGAGAGAAGACTGCCTCCATGCTTGGGGCCTTCCTCGTTTCCGGTGGATATGTGATCAGCAGCTGGGCCACGAGCATCCCCTTTCTTTGTGTGACTATGGGAGTGTTACCTGGTGAGTCCACTGTAAAAAGGTTAGAAAAACGGGAACTAGGACCCTTCCCTCTTATTGGCCACATGTCCAAAGGCCTAGTTCCATTATCTCGGTCCAGGAGAATATGTGGTCTGGTGCAAGGCACCTCATGTAAGTGATTCCAACCTATTATGGTTTTCTTTTTAGGTTTGGGTTCCGCTTTCTTGTACCAAGCAGCAATGGTGGTAATGAGCAAATACTTCAAAAAGCGATTAGCGCTTTCTACAGCTATTGCCCGTTCAGGGATGGGACTGACATTTCTCTTGGCACCTTTTGCAAAAGTCCTGATAGATCTGTATGACTGGACAGGTGAGTCATTCTAAGTGTCTGACCTATCAACTCTGCAAGATTTCAAGTTCAGTTTTCCGCCTTGAGGACTGGAGGTGAAGATGTATGGAGCCAGAGGAGAAATGATTTCTAAAGAATCATGCTCCTCCGTGGGGAATACACAGGAGCGAGATCTTGAACTACTTGCAGGCCACACCAGCAGCTCCAAGTTCAGGCCAGGGTCCTGTCTGGGGCACAGAGCGCCTCTGTGGGCTGTGAAACACCCTGCAGGGACAGCAATACCCCTCGGGAGACAAGGGCACCCTCTCCTTCCACCACCAAAGCATTCTTTCCAAATTCTCCCCTTAAGAAAAAAATCTGCATTAAAACATGCCTCCTCCATTAGACTCACTAAACCAGAACAAAAAAATGAAAAGGAAAAAAACAAAAACAAAAAACAGGTAAAAAGATTATGTTCCTTAATACTTAATCTTTTACACAAATGAATGAAAATCATTCACAATTTTCTTTGTGCCTTACAGAAAATATCTGGATTAAATCTTCTTACATTACTGGAAACATGATACGCACATATGTATGTATATGTCTACTTCTACAGAAAGAGACATAAATTCACAGAGCAGTTGTGCAGGAGTCTCATGAACAGGCCCAGCTGACAAATCCATGACAGGATGGCGGGACCTGTGGCCAGCCCTGTCTCTCGGAGCCACACACACACCTCAGCTTAGTACGGTCATGCAGAAATCAAGACCTACTCGGCCTCAGAGGCGAAACTGGCACCTTTCTTTCAAAATTTATACCCACTTGCGAACATTTCACGTCCCTCTTCACAACACCGTGTAATGTTCTAACATTTGAAATAGCTCCCCCGGCTCCTCCAAGAAAACCCTTGTTCTCTTTTTCTTCAGCACAAATAACTCCCCTTCCATGCCAGCTTTCTGGTACCCTATCTGCAAAAGGCCACTGTTTCACAAGGATACAGCAGTGTGTACGGCTCTCAAGTCATCAGATTTCAATACTTCCAGTTAAAATAAGGAGACAAAGTAGTATCTCAAGGAATTATCGTGCTATGAGTATTTAGCAACACTATGAATGTTCTGAGCCTGAGAACAGAGCACTGTGAAACGAGAGGGGTAATTTCTAACCACCTGGCGATTTCTCTCCATGTAGGTGCCCTTATGTTATTTGGAGCTATCATCCTGAACTTGGTGCCTTCGAGTATGCTCTTGAGAGCCATCCACAGCACAAGCGGGAGCAACTCTGATAGGAGAGATACAGGTAGCAGTCTGTCTGTAAGTGGCCCAGAGGCAGGCTGCGGGATGGACACGTCACACTGCAGCGAGACACAAGAGTTCCCCATCAGGGACAGGACTAAGCAGAAGCTTGGACAAGCCGGTGCAAGTTTCATAGACTCGCAACACCAAAACGAAGAGATCAACAATGGGCCAAGCGGGAACAGACTGTTCCTAACACCTAAAGACACACGTTTCCAGCAGGCTAATTGGTGGAGCTGTAAACAAAACCTCTGTGACATTTCCCTTTTAAAGAACCCTTTCTTCTGCATATTTACCTGGTCTCTTCTCTTCAGTCAGCTGGCATATTTGATCCCTACCTTCCACCTGGTAGCCAGAGCCAAAACACTGGGGATCGACATGATGGATGCCTCCTACCTCGTTTCTGCGGCTGGTAAGAAAGCCTACTGCAACCTCACACTCAGACAAGCAAACAGAAAGCTCTTGTTAGTGTTTCATAGGTGTCTGACACAGTAGACATTAGGTCTTTGTTGGAAAATACAGTATTTTTAAAAGCTGGTGCTTAGGGGCAACCACCACCCAAGGAACAAAAGAAATCCCAGGTAGACAGCACAGTGCACTGGTTGAAAGGTTTGATTCTGGAGCTAGACTTCCCGGGTTCAAATTTTTGCTCTGTATTCCCGAGCTGTATGCCTTTGGGCAAGTTATGTGCTTTCTCTGTGCCTCAATGTCCTCATCTGTAATATAGGGATAATAGTACCTACCTACCCACCCTGATAAGGTTATGATTAAAAAAGTAACGTATGAGAGGTTTAGGATTGTGCTTGGCCCATTGTAAGCATGCAATCATGTTCTACTAATATTTGTAGCTAAGCATTTTCCACTTGAACTCATGTTAAGACATATACACTGAGTGGCCAGATTATAATGACCACCCCATCAGTACTTCGCTGGGCCACCTTTTGCCTTCAATACTGCGGCGATTCTTCTTGGCATTGACTCCACGAGATGTTGAAAGGTGATGCGAGGAATCTGACACATGCCTGATGAACAGCACTGTCCAGTTCTGTGAGATTGGATGGTTGTGGAACCAGCTGCCTGATGGCTCTTTTAACTTCGTCCCACAAATGCTCAATTGGATTGAGATCTGGTGACTGTGGGGGCCACCTAAGCAAGGTAAAGTCTCCCTCATGTTCTTGAAACCACTCCTGCACAATACGAGCACCGTGGCATGGCGCATTGTCTTGTTGGAAGAAGCCATCTCCATTGGGATACGCCATCAACAAGACAGGATGAATTTGATCAACTATACTTAGGTATGTTGTGCTATTCAGACGTTGTTCCACACGAATTAAAGGGCCCAAATCATGCCAGGAAAACATGCCCCAAACCATAACACTGCCCCACCAACTTGAAGGGTTGTACTCATGCATGTGGGGTGCATGCTTTCAGGCTGTTTCCACCAAATTCTCACTCTGCCATCTGCATGATGCAACTGGAAACGTGATTCTTCGGACCACTTGACTTTTTTCCAATGCTCGACTGTCCAATCCTTGTGTTCCTGTGCGAATTGAAGACATTTTATCTTGGTGATTGCAGACAGCAGGTGGTCATAATAATCCGGCCACTCAGTGTATGTCTGTTGAGGCTAGTCACTAATGAATTGACTGATATTTTTTTTAAAATGAGAAGGGATGAAATGGAACTGGTTAGCTCTAGTTATCTGGAAAGTCTCGGAAGCTCACAGTGACTTTCCTCCCGCAAGACTATTTATCAAGACTTACAAAACTGACTGCACTCCGCCTCCAACTGCAAAGGTACTCTCAGTCAAATAAAATGTACACACACACAAAAGATAAAGCTCAACAGATGTTCTCACTAAAACGTCTAGTAGTATCAATTTAGATCAGATTAGGGCTATGTAATGGAACAAAAGAACGTAACATAAACTCAGTATGTATTCTAGGAAATAACTGTAAAAATATAGAAATGGTAGTATTCTGTATTTTTATTTCCTTTTAATGTGCGTGTGTGGAGCAATTTATGTTTGAACTGTAGGAAGGACTTGAAGCATAAAACCACCACAGCTCATGCTACTCTTGGGGAAAATCTCTTGGTATTTAACTGCTACATTAGCTTCTAATAGGATAAAGGTTAAGAATTTTTGTTATGAAATTGAGCGAAATTGTGGTTCTTACATTTTGTTCAAGTTACATCTTAGCTCCAGTGTTCAAAATATGATCTCTCATTTCCAGACTTCCTACATATTTCCAAGTTAAGCATAACAACCTTTGTAGAAGGACTTAATTTTCAAATCCTCATATGCAATTATAAAAGATTCCCAACATCTCCTTTTTCTTTTTGTAAACATAAGGCTTTATTATACTCATCATCCACCCTCTGACTTCCCCAAGACACAAACCGGAGGGCCCACACTTCCTTTCTGAGGAAGGCTCCCTGTGCCCGGCTCCTCTGTAACCAGGGACTCCCAGCTCAGTGGTATGAACCTTCTGGTAACTTATTAGATGTGTCTGGAGTACTTAAGTAAATGATATAATCTACTGATAGGCAAATGAAACCATTTTTTTTCTCGTGTGTCCTAGCCTAAGGATGAAGTCATATTACTTAGGAAAAGATGCCTTAGGCATTTACATTCTTCAAAGGGGCTGGGAAATATGGAATTAGGATTTCATAAGACCTTTCAAACTTCTTCTAGGTATCACTGAGGTAGTCAGTCAGATTCTCTCTGGATGGATTGCTGATCAAAACTGGACCAGCAAGTACCACTACCACAAGTCTTACCTCGCACTCTGCGGCGTTACTAACCTGCTTGCTCCGTTAGCCACCACCTTTCCACTACTGATGACCTATACCATCATCTTTGCCATTTTCTCTGGTGGTTACCTGGCATTGATACTTCCTGTTCTGGTGAGTAGACACACTCATTAACATCGTTAAACCATTTGGTAAAAGCAAGGATGAATAATAATCTTGCCCAAAGAGAATACATATTTTGTATTAATTTTATAATTACAAAAAACATCACACACAGCCAAGGCCTCAGAAACCTTGTAGCTATAGCCTAATCCAGTTACTCATCTTCCCTCGGGGGTTGGAATGATGGGAGGACTGTCCACAGGGAACAAGCAATGGAAACCAGTAAGGGACCAGCAGGATTTCATTTTGCTGACCAGTTTCCCAGGTCAGGCTTCTGGTCACTTCTTTCCTTCAGCTCCGGAAACTTCCTTGGCTCCCTCTAAGGTACAACCCTGCAGAGTTCCTGAGAGAAAAGGGCCTTCCTGACCAGTGTGGCTTCTCTCTTGTTGAGAGAAGCTCTGTATTTCAACAGGGGCATTAAAAAAACTCTGCTCCATTTTCACCCCCAATCGACCTCAAGTCCTGGACCCAAGTGGAACTGACATACAAACTTCTGGGTTCTCCTTAGCACCAAGTCCCCAGTGTGCCAGAACACAATCCCTGGGCAGTGCTGGCCTCGCGGCCATATTAGCTTAAGTGCTGCAGGCAATACACGAGGCTTAGGCAAAAGCCAAACTTTCTCAAGTTGAATCAACTCCTCATAATGTCTGATTGCTTACAAACCAATGGTTGGTACTCAGCCTCAGGTGGATTCAAGAACCCCACTGTCAGCTAGATTGTAAATATTATTTCCTAACAGAGAAGAGCAGCGAGGTTCAGGAAAAAAGGTACCCCTGAGCCACCAAAAAGACTTAACAAAAACCAATGTTCCTTACTCGTAAAGGGAAAACACTACCTGCCTAGCGAGACTTCTGGGCCCTGTCTGCCTCAGCTCTTTCACAAGTCAGAGCACAAGGCCACCCGAATCACCCCGGAAGTCAACGGTTCAGTTTGAGATGACCAACAGTGTGTGTCCCCTGGTAGGCACAGGTCTCCACAGAATCTCACCCTCTGTCTGGCGAACAATGAATTCTAATCCCTACAGGTGGACCTGTCTGGGAATTCTGCAGTACACAGGTTTATGGGACTTGCCAGTTTCTTCGTTGGGATAGCTGTCCTTTCTGGACCACCGATAGCAGGTAACAGTTTAGCCATGTTCTGAGCAAATGAAAGAAAATGCCGACCCGTGATTAACAGGAACATGTAATGACAACATCAGGCTAAAAGAAACTGATGATATCTGTGCTGTTCCTGTACCAACCCTCACACTCCATCGCCAGTCCAGGAGAATCTGAGGGTTAATTCAACAGATGTGCATTAAGCAGGCTCTTATAGCCTCTTGGGCGTCTTAGAGCAGAGATTGTAGGTATGTCTACTTATCTGGGAAGACAATACAGTTTTATCGAATTTTCAAAGACCTATGATGCTTAAAAGAAAAAGAACCACTACCATTTTTACCTAAACAGGAGTCACTTTTATAGAGCTTGAAACTGCAAGCCTGACCCTTTTGTTCTTCTCAACATCTGTTTTTTTAAAATATATTTTATTTCAGAGAGGAAGGGAGAAGGAAAGATAGAAACATTGATGAGAGAGAATCACTGATTGGCTGCCTCCTGCACACCCCCTACTGGGGATTGAGCCCACAACCCGGGCATGTGCCCTTGACTGGGATCGAACCCAAGACCCTTCAGTCCCCAGGTCGACACTCTATTCACTGAGCCAAACTGGCTAGGGCTCAACATCTCTGATGGTCAAAGAGGGATGGAGGCCCTTCACTTTGTGTCTGTACCAAAGGTGGGAGGATACTAGGCCTACAGGCCACAATCTCTGTGGAGAGGCTATGTGGGACCACTGGTGAACATTAAACACAAGTAGAGTAAAATCCGGGGGAGTTCTGATCATGTAAGTTAGCTTTAAGACTGAAGTGTGTTGGTTTTTTTACTCGCTTTCTACCTAACTGGACATTTAATCCAAGACTATTAAAAGACTAACTACTTATAGGGAACAGACTTCAGTATTTTCCAAACTATAGTTCTCAATGTATTGGAATGTAGAAATTACTACAGCATTTCCAAACACCCACAAAAAGGAATTCAACTTAAAACTTACTTTTGCCTCCTTTAGTCCTGAAGTGAGGCAGGAAAAGGATCTGATCTTGCCCACTATCATTCTTAAGATTGGTACAAATATACAACCAAATCCTTATTTGCACGTATGAACACACATCTTCCCACGTTGTCCAACTCAGTCTATACTTCATACCTGGAGAGCAGGCTAGGATATAAGAGTTAAGCCAGAATTGTTCTCTAGGGACTAATGAGAGAAACCAAACACCAGAGACACCTGGCAGAACTACTCGATGGCCAGCGCCCAGGTCAGTGAGGTACAGAAAACAGAGCCCAAGGACAGGCTGCTCATGCATTTCTTCCCATCTTGATCCCTCTTCTCTGGGTCCAATGATGCCTGGAGCTCAGCCTGTCAGGCCAAAAGCATAGGGTGGTAACCAATTCCAGTGCACAGAGCATCTCATGCAGCTGAGAAAGGCGAGTAGCTGAACTACAACATGTTTAGAGATTTTACATTCCAGTTTTTGTACACATCTTAAAATAAAATATTCAAAGAGGTCCGTATATGAGAAGACGAGGCATGTTTTGTGAGGACCACTACCTGAACAGGAAAAGCTGCAGATGTGTGTGTGGGTCTTGAAATCAATTTCTTGGTTCATGATCTTTTCATTTATCTTTGAATGAAAAAGGATAGACTACAACAGAGCAGATTAGAAAACAGTGCATCACTTTATTGTGAAACTTCTATTTTACACACATACCTATGTATTTTAAGTATATGTGATGTAAAGTACATTTCTTGCTATCAGTGAATAAAAAAAAATTTACGAGCCTTTTATTACCCAAAGTCCACAATGCCCCAGCTGTGAGGAGAAAGGAAGGTCGTGGTAAAATTTCTACCTGTTAATTCTGAGCAGTTATTTAGGCAACTATAAATTTTATAAGTTCAAAAAAAAAAAAAAAGTGTCAAAGAAAGTGTTAAGGCTGCTGCTGAAAGCTTATGTATAGATTTTTTGGTCTGAGAGTAGCTCACAGTACCTTAACAAGATGATGATAATTGACATAGGAGTGGTTAAATGTCCTTCTGTAAACCAGGATCTCTCCCTGACCGCAACGCTGCACTGCGCACTCAGTGGGAGGAAGAAACTTCAGCAAGCCTTTGTCTCTGTAACTCATTCCTCTGTGAGATGACAGAGGACTTGACAAAGGCCATTAGGAGGTTTGTTCCTAAATTCTGACTTCAACAGCAACTACCAAAGAAACATCAGAAATGCTGCCTTAAAGATTCACTCAGTTCTCAACAGGACTGGGCAGTTCCATTACTGTCTTTAGCTTTAAATAAATCAATAGGCTTTCTGGTTACAAAATATTAAATTCTCAACCAAACTTAGATCTTCAAATTGTACGAGACTCTCATTTTTCTACTTACCTGTTAGATCTGTTATTACTAAATCGCAAAAGTTGAAATTCCTATAAAAGATTACAAGCATTTTAAATTAGGACTCTAGCAAACAGTAAAACTTTCCACAGAATCTCAGTCAAACACTAGTTAATAATGGTCACATCGGTTATCTGAACAATATTTTTCTCTTTCCTGTGTGGAAATGAAAAAGAAAAGCAAGTTAGTCATATACAGCATAAAAAACACAGAAAGAAAACCCATAAGAATCATACCTGAGTTTCTTCAAAACACACTTTTTTTCTTTTAAAAATGCAAATAGAGCATTTGGCAAAAAATTATTTATACACCTTTAAAACCATGATTATGATAATATAGTAGCAACAAAATTCTTTTATCAATAGGGACCGAAAAGGAGAGAAGTTTAAAATTACTCCCTAACACACCTCCTCCACAAGCCACGGCCCTGTCCACTGCACCCCACAGCCCACCCCTCCTGTTGCTTTCCAATACTTAGTGACAAATTCATAGTTAATAATGTGGCTTGCTTCAGACTAGGCCAGCTTTAGGGGGTGTTCCGACCTATGGTGATCAGCAGACCTACGTATAGGCCAATGTCCTAACTTATCCAAACCCAACTGCTGTTTTTGCTGGAAGCTGGCATCCAGATCTACATGCTGGCACTAAGATGGAAGCCTTGGAAAGTTGTGGGAAAATAAAAAGCATTGCTATTTTAAAGCATTATTATATTTCTAGTATACCCTGTTAGCAAAAGTAGGCCTTTAGACAGCAGTATAAAAACAAAAATAGTGCCTTGGGCAAAAAAAAAAAAAAAAAGCAAGTATATAAGTCATATTCTCCAACATACCAGTCAAATGTAAGCTGCTTATGTAAAATTCCTAATCTTCTATCCAAAGGCATTTGATGTGTGAGCTCAAAATGTTAAAGGCTCAGTTTCATGTAAAAATAAAACCAAGGGCCCATATTGGCTGTCTATAAAACAGAACTGAATATAGTTTCCCTCTCTCCCATATACCTCCCCATTCCCAACTGATGAATGTACATACTATGCTAATATATATTTACATCAATCCCAATTATCTTCTAAAAACTCCCTTAAAATACCAAAACAATTATTTGATAGCTCAGTATTCATTCAATAATTACCAAGCCCCTTATTAGCATAGCTCTCTGCTAGTTGTTACGTGGGATACAGAGAAGACAATCTTTTCTTAATGCTCCTCCACTGTTCACTGAGTAATGGCACATACACGGACCGGACCCAATACTAAAACCAGCAATCTGGCCCTGGCTGGTTTGGCTCAGTTGATAGAGCGTCGGCCTGGGGACTGAAGGGTCCCGGGTTCGATTCCGGTCGGGGGCACATGCCGGGGTTGTGGGCTCGATCCCCAGTAGGGGAGGTGCAGGAGGCAGCCGATTGGTGATTCTCTCTCATCATTGATGTTTCTATCTCTCTCTCCCCTCTCCCTTCCTCTCTGAAATCAATAAAAATATATTTTAAAAAATTTTTAAAAATAAAAATAAAACCAACAATCTGGAAACTCTAACACTGAGAATAGAATGTGCATTCTTCTTCCACTTCATTAACAGAAAATTTAGGTTAAGCCATGTCTCCATTTTCCTACCTTTAAGACTTTCTGAGCTGTGGTATAGAAAGAATGGCCGTGACTCAATCCAGCGGGTACTTCACAAAAGTGTTTGTTGTTTTTTTCAACGAACTCGAGAAATTACTTCTAAGGCCAAATAATTATAAGTTGATTGTATGCCAGCACAAGTTCAAATTAACTAGTTCCTAAAGGAGAAGTACATCTCTCTTGTACTATTATCCAAAATACCATGGAGTGAAATTGGTAATTCTGCACTAACTCTTCATCTGTGTTTTATAAGACAGTGGCTAGATGAAAATTCATCCAAGTTTGCCTCTGCCCCACTAACACAGATAAGTTCACCTCCTCATGAAATAATAGGTCATGTCCTATGTCTCTTCCTTCCTCACTTCAGATACAATATTAAGCAAATATTAAGCCCAGTCCTCACTCCACCTGTTATCAAGCATACGCTCCACATTTATCAGTCATCTTGGCCTATCAGTTGGGAATTTCTCCATGGCCTGAAACTGTATTTGAAAAACAAACAAACAAAACAACTCAACCTTTCAGTCTGCTATAAACCCCTGGAGGGTGGAGGAAGTGGGGGACAAGTGAGAAGGCAGAGCAAGGTTCTCTGTCCTCTAAATCCTGAGGGGTACATTATAACCTGAAGAGGCAAAGGAAAACCATGTAAAGCATCTCTTTATCCAGTGATTTCCCCCACAAACAATGCCCATGGAAATTTTATTTTGATTCAGTATTTCCAGGATGGATGACTCGCTACAAAAATATTAAAAAAAAAAAAAAAATCCCAAATAGCTCTTTAGTGTGGTTTAGTGAGGAGGAGGGTTAGTCCTTCCCTTGCAAATATATTCCTTTGCAAGGCCATGGATTCAAGCTTCAAAATCCTAACACAGACCACAATCATTTTAGTTAAACCCACAGCACAGAGCCAATGCCCAAAGCTCACCCAATAAATCTTACTGCAAGTTTCTATCATAAGGCGTTCGGAGAATTCTGGTCTTAAAAGACACTGAGGTTGAAATGTGCTAAACCACACTTCCCAAGATTATTGAAAATACCTATGTATTTTCCCATCATGGCACTTATACTGACCGCCAGCCAGCAGCTCCGGTGACCTGGGGATGAGAGAGCACCGTCTTGGTACAGCCTTGGAAGTTGGACGCTGTGCTGCAGCCCATCAGCTGCAAGTTCTGGTTCAACACCGGCTAGTCAGTTACAGAATTCTCAACCACTAACTTGAACTAGCATCAAGGAACTTTGGAATTAAGGACCTTCTGGGTATATTTCAAGTTTTCACAAGGTGACCAACAGTAAACCTCACAGTACTAATCCTAATAAAAAAGATTCATAACTGAGCTCAACCAACTTCTAAGATATTACAGGTATGAATACTTTCTAGACAGGTTGTTAAACTCATCTTTAAACATGTATGGCTTAACCCAGTGGTCGGCAAACTGCGGCTCGCGAGCCACATGCAGCTCTCTGGCCCCTTGAGTGTTCTAATGCCACTTCAAAATAGATTCGCCCAGGCCGAAAACCGACTTCTGCGCATGGGCCACGAAGTTTCAATCGCACTGTACGTGCGCGCCCGCACGTGGTATTTTGTGGAAGAGCCACACTCAAGGGGCCAAAGAGCCGCATGTGGCTCGCGAGCCGCGGTTTGCCGACCACTGGCTTAACCCATAACATTAAATAGTTTTAAAACATTGACATTTTATTAAATGAATTTAAAATCCTAGATTACAAATCAAACTTGACATATTATTCTAATCCCTTTTGTGTTCACTGTAAGAAACTGGTTTGCAAAACTAATGAAGGGAGCTGAGCCCTATCTTCTTAGTTGTTTTAAATTATCAGAGGAAGCATTAGACACTCCTGCCCCACATGGGTTACAGAGCCATAGATAAAGGAAGTGATTTGGAGAACAAGTTTTTGTGCCTAAGAATCAACTGGGCACCAGCCAGGACGTACCCTTGCGGGGAACCAATAAGCGATTAACATGCACCTCGGGTGTCTGGAGACACTGGGGACGTGCTCACAGGGGACAGCGGCTTAGGAAGTTGCTGGCGTACGTCAGGGGTGGCCACACACATGGAGTGGCCACACAGACATACACACACTTCCTGAATTGTGGCTGGTACCTAATTACGACTTTCTCTGCCATTCACATGCTTTTGCTACGGCCACAAAGGAACCCAGACTTTTGAATGTCAACCATGTGTGTGTTTCCATTTAAAACAGAGTGGCTTTTGAACTACCAACAATAATTTCTTTTAAAAATATACACTTAGAAGCATTAAACTGTGTAGAGTTGGAAGTGCACTGTTATACAGCTTTTTCATACTATTCTTTAAAAAGTACAGAGATCTGATAAAATCTGACCAATTATACAGCGTTCTTTTATTTTTCAGTGGTGGGGAAAGGCTACTTATTCCAACCAAAAAGAGTAAATATTTCAATGTTAACCAAGTTCTGAATTTAACTTACCTATCAGCCACATAGAGCTGATTATGACAATACTTTCATACACAATTAATCAATAATGCATCCTATATTTCACCTCATAATTGCTATTATAAATAGACTCCTAAAACTACATACTCAACTGTACATTAAAATCCTACTGAATGGCAACTGGGTCGTAGAGATAGGATAAAAAAACATATACTAACATCTCAATTATCAAGTATAGAGAGGAAAAACAGATTTAAAACAAATTATTTCATTAATCTTTAATGTTTCGAAAGCAACATTCTGACTTTCAATGTGTGTATGTGGGTGAAATTAAAGGCTTATAAGCATTTTCTCTGAAAATGTTTTAGGCTCTCTGGGATTTCTTAAAAAACTCATTTCACTACTTTTAGCTGTGCTCTCCTGACCCTTAGCAACCCAAGAATTTCTAGTCTTTTCCCATAGTATTATTTCTAATACTGCTGTCTCATAATTCACAGGTTATATATACCCTGTAAATTGGCTGTACTGGTGGGACTAAGGCAACAATGACAAGGGATAAAAGGGAGTGTGGTTGCTTTCCACACTCCCTCCTTCCTAGAAATTTCTAGAAGTTGAGAGATTGGTCACCTATTTTTCAGGTATATAAAGGTCAATCACAATCAACAAGGACTTGTCCTCGTAGGTTTCACCCACTCTTTTGCTTAACTCCAAGAAGCATTTGTGGTCACTGATCAAACAAGGAGTCAATAGGTAAAAAACAACTTAAAGTTAGCTGAATTTCAGAGGCGATAAAACATTCCATTCATTCATTACATTACGAACAAGAAACATAAAGCGAATGAAAAATAACTAAAAACATAAAGTGTGTTTCAGAGCCAAATAAGAGAACAAAGAGGATAGGGTATACTCTACACTTCCCGTGAGAAATCATGTTCCAAGATATAAACAAAAATCAAAAGACACAACCAAAGTTCCACGAGGGCAGACTTCCATCTATTTTGTTGGTGGGTATATTCCCAGTACCCAGAACTGTGCCAGCGTACAGCACCAACATTTTTTCAAAAACACGATCAGAATAACAGCTTTAACTCTCTAAGTTTTTTTGGATTTTAAGTATAAAAGCCATAATGTAAGTTTGCAATTTATGTGGTTAACACTTAATCCCCCACTAAATTGTACAGTCTGCGAGGGCCGGGACCATGTCTCTTTTGGGTCATTATTGTATCCTCAACCCCTAGCACATCGCTGGGAACATAGTAAATACTCAAACATTTGTTCAGTGACGGGGTGAAATCAGTTCTCTTAATTTTTTTCTTTGGAAAACATTAGGAATTTACAATTATTTTCTTTATTAAGAATGGTGCCTTCTAATAAAATTCATCAGAAAATGAAATGGTAGGTGTCCCTCATTTTCTCCAACTTCTATTCTAAGATCGGAGATGAGCTCTGGGTCCACAATGACTGTCTCCATGGGTTGAGTCCCTAAACGAAGTGAAACTGATGTAAGTAACTCCATCACTAGAAATAAGACAGATGAGGAGCTGGACTAACTTTCTAATAGGTCACAATACAGGCTGGTTAAGTACACGAGGTTCTTTTGTTCGAGAAAAGTTCATGGCTGAGAATGACTAAAGGGAAGGTTTGCTTGGCTAACAGAAACCATTCCTTCCTTCCAGGCTGGTTATATGATTACACCCAGACATACGCAGGCTCCTTCTACTTCTCGGGCACATGCTACCTCCTCTCTTCAGCTTCCCTTTTCTTTGTACCACTGGCTGAAAGATGGAAAAGCAGAGTCTGACCGGAAGGAGAGAGGACTGCAATCAAGTACAAGCTTAACACAAGAAAAGCTCAACTAGTACATCATTAGAAACAGAAGAAAACCTACAGGAATAAGTTACTGGACACAAAAACTCAGAACAGATTCCTCATTTGTCAAATAAGAAGGCAAAGCAAATAGTTTTTAAGGTTCCCCTTTCCTTTGCCATTCCTAAGAATGAACTGGTGGTAAGAAAGGGGTAGTGGCCACTGAAAGCATGCCATTTGTTAGTACTTAATAGGTTATCATTTTAATCAGTTAAAGCAGCCACCTTAGTTATTAGATGAAAATCAGAACGTACTGTAATAATAACCAAACTCTCAACTGTGCATTGTAATTCAGTCAATTAAGTGAAGGCAGAAACCATTTTCCTTAATTTAAGGTATTAAATATATCCATTGGTTGACTAAACTCTGGAATCTGAATATTTAGTGAGTGTAATATTATATACCCCAAAAAAGTTTATCTTTGCTTATGGATTAGAGGTATTTTTGTTTTCTTTGCATTATTTTATTACATTTTCTTTGATAAATATGTATTGCTATGTAATAAAAAAATTTTGTTAAAAAAATACCCTTTATTTCAAGTTCATTTGAATAGTATTCCTGCCCATCCAAACAATATTACTTTTTCCCTACAACTAATTATCTGAAACATTCAAGCTGATTATCTAAATGTTTCTTGAGACCTACAAGTTTTACATGAAAGTTGAATAGGTGGCTTTTAATGGGAGATATCCTTAAACGAAAAGATTCTTCTTACATATGGAAAAATTATGTTAACTAATTAACAATGCCACTTAGACTAAGAAATTACATGTCAATAGAGAGCCCTTCATTACTTGGTGATTTTAAGAAGGAAAAAAACACCTCGAGTTCTCACTAACACCAACCTCCTTTAGCATCTCCTTCAGAATGTTCCTTTAACTATTGTTATTATTATTACATCTTTCCATCCTTTTCTGCTTTAAAATAGCTATTGATTCCCTACAGAGAAAAATCCTAAACTGAAAGCCTGGTTTTAGCTCCAAAGTGTCACACCCTCTCACTCCCTGTGGCCACCTTTGTGCAAGGTTTGCTACCAGCTACAATCCTACAGGCTCAGGTGTCCTTCCCAATCTGACTCACTCAAAGGCCACCACCTCTGAAAAACTTCCTTGGCATTAAAGCGTTCTCTCACCTGGAACCCCATCTAAATTTTATCAGAGTGCTATGTGAGCTTGCATGTCAACCATCTCCATCAGTCTGAAAGATCAACCAGGTGGATAATGTTTTATTCATCTTTGCATTCCCCAAGGCCCAGCAGAAACTTTGGACCGAATTAATCTGGGTTCGAATCTCAGTTATCTTAAAAATAGTAGTTGGCCCTATTTAAAATGTATAGGGTTTACCTTTAAATGTAAATATCTAACTTCTTTTTTTTTCATTTTAGATATATATTCTTTAAAAACCAGCAGAAACACCACTGCTCTCACTCACACAAACAGCAAACATAGTTAATATTAAATCCCAGCTCTGCCACTTGTTACCAGGTGACCGGGTAAGTGTCTCCACCTCTCTAAGTCCCAATTTCCTCCTCTGTAAACCAGGATGCCACCAACCTACCTCACAGGTATATTATATTGTGTGGATTAAGGGAAAATATACTTGTACCAAGCCAAAAAAACCCTCATATACAGGACCTTCTAATTTGCTTTCATTGTTTTATATATCAAAAGAGAAGATAAAAGAAATCAATAAATTATTAGAAACCACTTTCCTTCATGCCCCTTTCCCTTTTGAACAATAATTGTTTTCAAAAGAGCCTCTAGCTACCCAGGGTAACTCTGCTTTCCTCCTATGACAGCAGACTATACATTTTAAGCAGGACCAACTAAAGAACTCCTAGTTGAACTGATTTATGAATCTTAGGCAACAGAGCTGTTTTTCATCCTACTCAATGGAAATAGTCCCCCTAAAACCTGGGTGGTGTGGACTAAGAAAAATCTAAATAATATGTAGACTATAGCTAATATAGACATAATTAACTCATGATGTTCCTGTTCATTTACTACTTTTCTTGGACAATATTATAAGATGTCGACACACTTCTAAGAATCCGCAATCTAGAAACACTACCCCAGATCTATATAAGGTTTCAAGAAAATCAAAATAGTATATTGATTTCCAGTCTTGCCCCTCAAGAGATCCCTAGTGGACAAAGAGGAAAACAAATATTAGACTTTGGTTATACCTGTGTGTTTGGAGTGGTAGACTGGTGAATAACTTTATTTCAACATCTAATACATACTAGTCACTGAGATAGGCACATTTTATATATTATCTTATTTAATCTTCAGCAGATACTAAAATGCCCATTTTACAAATGAATAAGTGGATCAAGAAAGTTTAACCCAGTAAGTGATGGAGTCACAATTCAAACACACTGACACAAAACCCTATGCTTTTGTTAGGGGCAGAAATAGAATATTGGGGACTAGCTAGAGTTATAAGAAATATTAATCACGCTCCCTTAATTGTGATCGTTCTGTTCTGATTAAAGAAAGCACATTCTAATCTGGCTGGGGGTTGTACACCCCCAGCCCTGGGAGTTAACCTTTCAATTCTGTCCATTCTCCTTATCCTTATCCAAGAACTGCCTGGCCTCTCGGAAAGGTTAACGACCTTGTTGCGGAAACAATGCCCTTGCAACCTCCAGCACTGCCTGTAATCTGTAACCATTTACCCGTTCTTATTCCTTTTGCCTACTTCCCCATGCCTGTAATACCCATTTATTCCTTTTGCATACATTCTTATTCCTCTTACCTACTTCGCCATGTAATCTTTGTCCTTCTACCCAATATACGCAGCTGGTTCATGGCGGGGAAGGAGAGGGCAGAGCAGATTTTCATGGATGACCTGCTGTTCTCCCACACTGCTGGCAGTATTGGAACAAACACTCACATATGATTCAACGCTGTCTGCTTAACTGGCTCAAGCAGTGATAGGCAGCCGGGACGCATTTCACTTTCTTTCTTCTCTAGATCACCCTGGCTTCTTGGCATTACGGTGAGTTTATGAAGCTAATTTAATTGAAAGCAGTTATCTATCAATAAATTTGTTCTAACTCAAACTGCTAGGGGCAAAAACAGAATACTGGGGACTAGCTATGGTTATGGGAAATATTAACTTTGCTCTGTTAACCACGATTGCCTTGTGTTGGTTAAAGAAAGGGCATTCTGACCTGCTGGGAGTTGTATGCCCCCAGGACCTAGGAGTCAACCTTGGAACCATTCTCATTCCAGAACTGCCTATTGCAGTGGTCGGCAAACCACGGCTCTCGAGCCACATGTGGCTCTTTGGCCCCTTAAGTGTGGCTCTTCCACAAAATACCACAGCCTGGGCGAGTCTATTTTGAAGAAGTGGCGTTAGAAGAAGTTTAAAAAATTTGTTTCTCAAAAGAAATTTCAATCGTTGTACTGTTGATATTTGGCTCGGTTGATTAATGAGTTTGCCGAGCACTGGCCTATTGTCATGGCAAGATTAACAACCTTGTTGCCCAAACAATGGAGTCCCACCCTAGCCTCCTACTTCCCCATGCCTGTGGGCCCTACTTCCCCACGTAATCCTTGTCCCACCCTCTATTAGGAGCTGGCTTATGGGGGCTTGCAGAACAGATTTTTGTGAATGACCTACTTGCTCTCCCATACTGCGGGCAGTAAACGTTCATACATGATTCAACCCTGTCTCTGCTTAATTGGCTCAATGCCACACCATCACTGTTGAAGAATTTTCTATATAGGTCATTAAATACTATTTCTAATACTAACCTACCTTACAGTACTTTTAAATTTAAGTTCTTTCCCACCTATCACCTCATTATCATCATGTCAATCCTGTGAGGAAGCTGGAAATGTATCATTATTTCTATTTATAAATAAGGAACAAAAGCAAATGAAAACCAAGTCATTTGCCTAAAGTCCTGGACAGAGCCAATTCTGAAACCTGATTCCCAGTGTTCGTTAGATCATGGCCCTTGGTTTCTCTTCTTTAATGATTCTCTAGTTTAAAATTCAATAAAAGCAACAATTATACTTAGGTGGACTAGTGGTAATTTTGTGATTTTTTTTCAAGTAATCTAGGCATATTAATATAAGATGCTTTCTTTACACAAAGTTAGCTCCTTGCCCTAGCCGGTTTGGCTCAGTGGATAGAGCGTCAGCCTGCAGACTGAAGGTTCCCAGGTTCGATTCCAGTCAAAGGCACATGCCCGGGTTTCGGACTCGATCCCCATTTGGGGGCATGCAGGAGGCAGCCATTCAATGATTCTCTCTCATCATTGATGTTTCTCTTTCTCTCTCTCCCTTCCTCTCTGAAATCAATAAAAAATTTTAAAAAAGAAAATGGATGTCTAAATCTGAATGACACCATTAAAAAAAAAAAATTAGCTCCCTTAGTGAATAAACATGCCTAACTGTAAAATCAGCATTTTCCATAGGAGAAAAAACACAGTCTATTAATATTGGATTTTAACTGTTTTTAAGAGAGACACAATACAAAACGTGGACAGTGGTTTCTCTACTACCTCAATATAAAACCAAAGCTCAATATTTTTTAAAACCCTTGAGTAGTTTTGAAATGGGATGATCAATGGGTCCGGATGCCTGTCACTGCTTGAGCCAATTAAGCAGAGATAGGGTTGAGTCAAATATCAGCATTTATCGCAATAATGCTGGCAGTATGGGAGAGCAGCAGGTCATCCACAAAAATCTACTCTACCCTCCACCTCTCCATAAACCAGCTGCTTATTTCTGGTAGAAGGACAAAGATTGCATGGGGTAGGCAAAAGGAGTAAGAATGATATAATTGTTACAGGTCATAGGCAATATGGGCAAGGGGGTTGCAAAGGGCAGGCACCTCTTTCCATGATAAAAGGCAGTTCTCAGATAAGGAGAATGGACCCATTCCAGGTTAACTCCCAAGTCCCAGGCAGGTACAACTCTCAGCCAGGTTAGAATGTACTTTCTCTAATCAGAACACAATTGTGGTTAACGTGGCATGATTAATATTTCTACCCCTAACCATTTCTTAAGCCAGAACTAACTTATATGAGGCTTTCTGTCTACTTATTTGCCTCACTTGGCTACATTTGCCACAAATACCTACCCAGTTGTCTTCACATTTATCACTTACTAGAGGCCCGGTGAACGAAATTCGTCCCTAGGCCTTCTGGCGATCAGGGCCAATCAGGTTCCCCACCTCCCAGCCTCCTCTTTCCCTCACCATTCTCATGGTTCCTCCCCCTCCCCCTCCTCCTTCCCTCAGTGCCCTGCCGCTGGTCCACGCAGCACCCTGGTGGTCAGCGCATGTCATAGTGAGCAAGTGAACTCCCGGTCGAACTCCCAAGGGGACACTTTGCATATTAGCCTTTTATATATATAGATGGTCTTAACATATACAAACAAATAAAAAAATAATGAAAGTCCTCGGAATCCACTTTTAAATAAATCAGTTTAAAATGTATGTCTTATTTCTATGAGAGGTAAGCTGGCATTACCTAGTATTACTGAAACAAATATGACAATAATTTCTAAAAAAGCACCTAATCCCTGGTACATTCTGATGGAAGCTAGTATATTGTGAAATCTCCAAAATGATCAATAACACCTAGAGAGGCCTTTTCAGGGATGCAGAGAACAAACTAAGATCGGGTGACCAAAGTCTGGGTTTGGCTGACGATGTGGGAGCTCCTGGAACTCTGACTTGCAGTTTTAAAACCAGGACGAGTCAGCCACCCTGACACTAAGGACCAAAGAACAACCCCTTCTAGATATTTGACAGCATACAGACAAAAACTGAATTTTTTCTAATCACCTTCCTTTCAAAAATCACAAATTCAATTCTATTTTTACTTCATTCAAGCCACAGTGAGCAAAGAGAATGAACAGGATACACAGTAGTTAAGGAAGAGAGGTGTACATTTTTTTGTGAGAATCTATTTTCAGGCATTAACTTATGAAGTGAAAATTTAAAAAGTGAATTCACTTTCCCATTGAAAAATGTCCAACTTTCATTTCTTATGCTATTTTTACATAACTGACTATTTTGAGTTGAAATAAAGCCAAGATGTCCCATTCTGTGGTTTGTATCAACCAACATTAATGCTCATTTAGCAGGGAAAAGAGAAGTCTATAACAATATACTTGAGAGCAGCATGTCAGGATCAAGGCAATGAGACAGTATGTTTTAAAGGACATGAGCTAATACTATCTTCCAATATCTCAAAACTAGTCAGTTTAGTGTAAATCACTTATATACACCAACCTGTAGATCAGACTTTTTCACTCTTGATTAAACAATTTCAAGCCTAAATGCCCCAGCTATGCACACAGCCCTCTGAAGCCACAGCAATAAAATGACTCACCAATTGGCAGCTGTCTTAGGTTCTACGAATAATGGGAGCCTGCCTGGATGAGAACAAATGTTTGTGCCCAGCAGATGACCCCTTCCTGCTTGGATAAGAGAGAGAGAGAGAGGCTAAAAAACTGGTCAGTAGTACAGTACTTGTTATATAGTGTAAAGAATCAGACTTTGGTTCTAGCTGGTATGGCTCAGTGGATAGAGCTTCCGCCTGCGGACTGACAGTCCCGGGTGCAATTTCGGTCAAGGTTGCGGGCTCAATCCCCAGTGGGGGGCGTGCAAAAGGCAGCCAATCAATTCTCTCTCCTCATTGATGTTTCTATCTCTCCCTCTCCCTTACTCTCTGAAATCAATAAAAATATATTAAAAAATAAGTCTGTTCCAAAGAAGACTTGTAATTCATGCGGACCTTTAAAATGTCCTCTGTACATTTTATATTCCAATGTTCACTTACTGAAAAGTACAACAGAATTAGATCTAAGAGGATAAAAATCAATTTTATGACCCCCTAAATTAGAAATAACTGAACATGCAAACTATACTGAGTTAACTGCTTCAAGAAACTTGAAGTCAGAGTCATAAGAAAAATAAATCCATATTTAAACCCTCCTGATATTTAATGACTTGATGTCAGTTTCCACTCAAGTGAAAATTAGTTCATATTTAAGTTCTAGTTCCTTGATGGACATCTTTACGTGGAAACTGACACCATGCCACAGTTAATAACATATGGGTTTATAAATATGGAGTTTAAAAGAAACTTACCCTTTCCCTTGTGCAGCTCTGACTTCCAACCGTTTCTATAGAAACAGGAGGACAAGTGCCAATGCCAGAAGTCTGCCAATTAGAACTCATCTTTTAGTTGCTGAATAATAAAGCCATATCCCAAAGTCGGCTATAGGTTTTTGATTCTCAGTAGTTCCTAAAAAGAAACCCAGGAGGAAAAAAGACATTTAACCAATTACTGTACTTAGAAATGCTCCCTCCTTTAATCTTGGCTATTAAAGTAGAGGAGGTAGATCCAATACCATATGTATTTTAAAAAATCATATTAGACCTTCAGATATCTCTAAACTTAAGAAGTAGCAAACAGAAGCCAAAGTGTCTTTGAAGGTTCAAAATACCTTTAAACCAACACATTAAAGCAAAACCCACTCATGTATCACAGAAGTATTTTCAATCACCAAACTTAAAAGTTCAGATGAATTCATTCCTTTTGTAGAATGAATTTTCAGTGAGATTATAACACTGCAGAGGGTAACTTTCACAAATGAAATTTCTCAGGAGAAATAGGTAAGTCTTCACTGAAAACGAACCTCTCAGGTCTCAGGAGAAATCGTTAAGTCACAAATAAACCCTAGAAAAGGTTTCTAGAGATGCTGACAGTGCTGTGCTTGACAAAAAAAATCTCTGCAAAACACATACGTCAATTTAAAACTGTGGGATGTGAGAATAGTCTAGCTGCAGTTTTTCATTTGGTATCGACATGGTTGCTTGGCAAATGTATTTCAGTATCTTTAATCGTAAAAACGAACACATTAAAAATATCATTCCTGTGTCTAAATTGATACGTTGCAATTTATTCTTTGAACATTCACACTGAACCACTCCTGTTAACATATGTGAATTTTAAATTTAACATTTGTTATATTATTTGTTATTGTGAACTTTAAGATGAATTGAATATAAATTAGATTTTTTATTCTTATTGCTATGTGAGAAAAATCAATTCACTTATGAAGTTACTATATTAAAATTAAAGCAGAAAGGCCATTGGGAACCACTCCCCAGTCCTGTCCATATCCATCTCCCCACTGAAAGCTCTAAACCTACCTTGACCAAATTTTCTAAATTAGGGGAAACCTATCATCAAACAGAGTCTCAAATAACCTCATCTGTATCTATAAAAAGTAACATGTTCTATCTCAATGAAAAGAATGGACTAGAACACAATAGGAAAGACAGAAAAAAGACATAAACATAAAAAAATCAAGAACCAAGTAGGAGAGGCAATAGTAACCCCTCCCCCGTCTTGGTGGCAGAGACCACTGGTCTCTGGTCGTCAGAAGCTCACTAAGAACTCTTTTGTGCCTACTTTTCTTGTTGAAAAATCTTTTTTAAATTCTTTAAAGTAAATATCACTGACTAATGCACAAATCTGAGAATCTTACTCATAAGGGATAAGAGTTTAATCATCTATTTGTATCACACAGAATATTTATGTATCTACATCTTAAGCAGTGCTTCTCAATCTTTCAAGTACGATACATACCAATTGCCTGGGGATCTGGGTCCATTCAACAGGTTTGGGGTGAGGCTCTGCAATTCTTTATTTCTAACCAACTTCCAAGTGATGCTAATGCTGCTGGGCCACACTCTTAATAGCAAGGACTGTAGAAGACTAAGCAATACACCTGCTGTACTGAACCCATATGCTTAACATTTGTTTCTGGGCAGGTTTTCAACGCTGGCTCCATAGTAGTCACCTGGGGCACTAAAAACAAAACAAATACTGGGAACTTGGCCGAGTCCCACTTGACCTAGGATCAATTTTTATGATGCTCTGAGCAACTGTCCCAGCCATCGGTATTAAAAAGTTGACTCTAATATGGAGCCAGGTTTAAGATCTCTGCTATACAGAACTCAGAAAAATTCTAATTAAGGTACCTAATTTATTGAGGTGTTTCTGTATATAAAGAATATACACACACTAGATGCTTATCTTGAGAGCAAAGTAAAACTATTGTCAGTTTCTATATGCTGAAATAAAAATTATATGGAACAATTTTCCCAAGATGCCTTAAAATGTGTATGTATGTAGCACCTCAAAGTGTTAATTTTGCCTGTAATCACAGTTCTAATCTGAACATAAATGTATGAAGTCCTTGTCCTGGGTAAAAGGAAATCTGTTGGTCATCTGGGAAAGGTCAGATACCAATCCAGCACTTAAAAATTGTATAAACACATGTATCTGGTTTGCATAGGGTGACAGCCATTCTACAGAAAGACCCTCTAAACTGACTTTTAGTAAGGAAGTTTGGTTTGGTACCGCTGGAGAAATGGCAAGTTATGAAATATAGAAAGCATGGTCCATGTGTTATAGCAGAAATTACATGATGACTACATATGTCTACGGCTGAAACTGTCAGGAGTCTGATGAAAGCAGACAGAATAAGAAATAACATGATGAGAAAATGAGGTACGAGAAGAAAGGTGGCTCTGAAACCTCGAGGTGGCCAACAATTATGAACCTGAAGAAGGAATAAAATCTCTATATGGTATTTAAATATGGAACACTGCGGATCTCTGAAGAACACAGTCTTACAGAAAATCTGAAATGCTAATTTATCTTTGAAGGAAATTTGACTTGTAAATGTTAAGGAGTTCCTATTTTGAATTACCTATACTGGTTTATCTTCAATTTGTGTAGCTAGTTAATTAATTCTTCAAATATTTGGGCACCTATTATATGTCAGGCATTATTCTTGATCTAGGAAATAATATAAGGAAATTTGCTTTACTTTCCTGAGACAGGTAGTCAAATCTTGATCAAATCACATCACTCCTGCTTAAAACCTCCAATAACTTTCCTTTGCACTCAGCCCTTAAGACTAAAATAATCCAAACCCTTTGTCCTTGGCAACAAGGCCCTAACATGGTTTACTATCTCCCTTCTTCCCTCAGAAAGTAAGTTCCATGAGAAAAGAGAAACTTATCTGTTTTCTTTATCAACATACTCCCCCCGCCCCAAGATCTAGAATAACGCCTGCTATAAAATAGGTAACTAAATATTTGAAGAATTAGCTACATTAATTGAAGACAACCCAGTATACATAATTCAAAATAGGAAATCGTTCAACTATTTACAACTCAAAGATACACTCAACTTTACCTATAATTCCATTGTCTCCATCCTATTGGTAACCTAGTTAGAAGGTAGTTGACAGGTGATGTTCATTCATGGAAAATAACTTACATGTGTACATACACATGCAATCCTAGAATCACCTGCAATTTTAATTTAAGTTAGACTATAATCACGCTATTTTTAGATTAACATCTGAAAACTCAAGGATATCTCAATCCTTTCCTGGCTGTGTATCCCTTAGCCAAGTCACAAACTTTTCTGGTATCCCCTCAGCATATCATAAACTAAACAGTGGACCTCCTTCACAGACTGTTGTAAGGCAAAATTAAATACTAAGCAACACTGAATTCCTTGGAGAAGTAATTATGTGACTATAAGACTGTTATTTAAATGACACTTTTAGTGATAAATTCCATGGCATTTGTCGTTTCATTCTGCTTGTCTCTGCAACAGCTTTAATTCATCATCTGGAAGTGCCTCGTCTCAGCTTCAGAGACAGAAGAGTATTCTGGCTCTCCTACCAGGGCTTCTTTCCCAGCACTATGTTCCCTTCCCATGTCTTAAATATGTACATACTTCAGCACTCCACTCTGTGGGACAGTGTTGCCCAACATGTGGCCACTGACCATAGACTACAGCAGAGTTTACCTGGGGAGCTTGTGAAAGAACAGACTCCTGGGCCATGCTGGCCCTAACAAATCCCTGAATGTCTGCGATTGGAGTCAAGGGCCTGTATGTTTCCCAAGAACTATGAATGTTGATACACACTATAGCTTGAAATCTATTGCCCATATGCTTAAGTTTATAGCTTCAATCCCATCCCAGCCTGAAGAGAGCAGGGAAGTGTGACAGTACAGTGACAATAAAGGCCTGGTTAGAATACTGGTTCTATCACTTACTAGCTATCAGATTATGGTCTGTGGTGAGACATGAGACAATGTGTAATAGAACTTGGCAGAATGTTGGCCTGAAGGGGGTATTTGATAAGTGACTGCTATTATTAATACTGTTACTTTTTATCAACATGTTTCAACTGGTTATGCATCCTCACTCCCTGCCCTCCTCAAACTGGCTTACTCTCAGGATTCTAACCATTTTACTCCTTTTCCAAGCTTCCGCCTGCATCTTTTCCATCAATCAACAGGCTTAGATTGTGATTCATGCTTGTCTGCTTGATATCTCAATCCCAACCTCCCTCCCCCATTCCACATCCTTCTCCAACTAACAAATTCTTTTGTAAGGCTTATGACCATTCTAGCTTAAAGAAACCTTAAACTTCATCTACTCATTCATATACCCATATCACCTGTGAAAATTCATTAGTAAACCAACTCAAATATTGTGACATCTCTCCTACAGTTGTTTTAAACTGTGAACTTTTCCCCTGATATTTAATTATTTACCTGTTTATGGTTATGTCATTTTACTTCAAGGTCAAAATCTCTTCTTAATTGCTAAGAACAATCTTGTCTGAGGTTTGAAGGAATTTTATTATTCAATAAATTCCTCTGCTAACAATTTAAAACTAGGTTATAATTCAAGTTATTAAGTAAAAGGGTCTTTTAACCAGGGAAGCTTAAAGGGAGTAAGATGGGAGATAAAGGTGGTGGTCAGACAAGCCATAATCAGATATCCTATTGCACAAAGAAAATAGATGCTATACAAGTCATAAGTACTAATTTATTGCCTGAGATAAACAACTTGGAAACAACGATATAACTTCACCTACAGAAGTGCCAATTTATAAAATCAAGGTTGATTTACCAAAGTCAGGGTAATCCCTATTTTCAATTTTAACACTCACAGCCAGGCTTCCCAACATGAGCACAAATCAATTCAGAGATGGTCATGGAATTATTTCCTTTAGAGTAGAACCCTAAATTTAGATCATATGAAAGACATTGAGAAACCACACCAATATTTCAAAAGGGCGGTTTCCAATTTATAAAACCAGAATCCTAGATCTAACAGTGGACCTAATTAATCTTTCTTTCCCAGAGTAGCTGGTAATAAAACTTCTTGACTAATTTCAAAACTGCCATACTGTGTACCTTTCCATTTTGCATATAGTTTCATATACAAATAAGCAAATGCCTTGGTGCAACATTTCTTCTTACTCCTGAGAGAGGAAGCCTGAGATCTTAGAAAGATACCAAATATGCAGAAATATGTAGAGTGTAACATACTCTTCCTCAAATCGCTATACTAATTTAAAATACTTGTTTAATAACTGGAAAAATTACTTAATGGGCTTTCAGTCTGAACTAGCCAGAGAAAGAAAATGCACTGGAAATTGACATTCCTAACAGGTATAAAAACCTTTAGACATGAAGGTAAGCAATCATTTAGCAAAGCTTTAGATGGCAGCCAACTCATAAGCAGATGTTTAAAAACTCTTGTAAGGCACACTGAAAACCTGAAAAAAAAAAAAAAAAAAGAAAGAAAACACCTTTCCCCTTTGTAAAGCGATAAACAAAAATTTCATTTAAAAATTCTCAAAATTTTTATCCCATTTTAAATAAATCAAGAAAACCTAAATTGTATTATACATTAAACTATTGTGCTTGTGTTAAGTTGCCAAAATCTCACACTTGATTAATGTTGGGGGGAGGAGCTGGAAGGGTTCAGAAGGCTGGGAAGACTAAATGGACCATGAAAATGATGTAATAGCCTTGTCAACATTGTCTATTCACTCCCCGAAAGTTGTAGTGGCCAAATTTTATAATTAATCTCTTTGTAGGACAAGAAAAAAAAAACAAAAAAACTAACCATTTTGGCTAAATTATCTATCATTCCTAGTCTGATGGTACACATTTCTTTGTTGTTGTTGCTACATACTATAATTTTGTTAACTTAGAGGTTTACAGCAGGAAATTCTTCCAGCACCCGTAAATCACCACTAAGGGTGAAGGTCGTGGCTAATGGAAAACGTCAAAATTTTAAAGGATGTGAAGGCTGTAGGCCCCAAATCCATAACCAAGATTTCAATGCTTTGGCTCCCACGATAATTTTTTTTAAAAATAAAAATACCAGTAGAACAAAAGTTCTGGCCTGGAATTTTACAAATACAATACTTTGGTGATGGGGAGGTAGTGCCTGAAGATTTCCAGAGAAGCATACCCCCAACATTAAAATCCCTCACCCTATTAATTATAATGCATTTTGACCTCTAAAAACCCTCTTACCTGTTTACAAGAGTCTATACAGCTGTTTGCCACTGGAACACCACCTTGCAGAGTATAAGCGTGGCATCCTTTGTTGGTAATCACCTGTTGCCTAAGTAATCATCATCCCGCATGGAGACAGACAGCACTAGGCTCTTCCATCCGAGGTTAAAATTCAAAACAAGCCCAGCCAGCCTGCATTTCAAGGTGGTCTTCGTCTGCAACTAGTTAAGTTTACAACTGGCAAACAACAATGGTGTCTGAAGCCAATGGTGCAGCATTGCTGGCTTCCTCTTGAACTCCAGCGTTGTCACTGTGCACCGAAGTCTCCTGCTGCAAAGAGGGGAGTTGTTCTCCTGTACTGGGAACAGCTTCCAAAGCTCAGGACCCCCTGTGCAGGATAATGCAGGAACTAAAGGCAAACACTTTTTCCTCCTTAAGGATGCCTCCATTTTTTCCTCACAATCTGTACTACCAACCGAGGTGTCTGGGCCTGAGTGTGCGTTCGTACCTATGAAACCGTCACGGTGCATGCACATCCAAGGCATGTGGAACCACAGGTCAAGTAAGGCACAGATACCAAGTAACGGTTCTAATTACAAACGCTAGCTCTCAGGAACTCTTCATCCATTCAGAACTAAACCCATCACTGCATACCTCTGGTGAGAAGCCCCTGGAGACGAAGGAGCTCCTCAAATGTGTCAGGAAAGGCTTTATTAACATCATCATTAACATTTAAAAAGCAAACGGAGCATTCTCCTTCTTTTGGCAATTTGGTGCAAATGTTAAGTGCAAGATAAAGCAATTGCAAACTTCTCTTCAAATTAAAAATGAAACTAAGGCCAAACGTGACAGGTGAACAAAATAAATCAAAACTTAAAATTTCAGCAACTCCGGCTCTTCAAACCAGCAAAGCCCCCGACTCGACTCGTGCACTGTGGTGAGGCTTACGGTGCTTGCCCCGGCTTCTTTCGTGCCAGCCAACAGCACCATTTCCTCATCAAGTTGAGGACCGAGAAGCAAATGATCCCCTTCGCTGCAAACAAAGGGGGTCACAGTAACACTAGTGATCCTTCAGAATTGACACACCGCGATAAGTCAAAATGATGGTCTCCCTGCTTCTTGCTCAAGACATACAAGATCTGAGCAGCAGCAAGTAACGCCTCAGCTGCAAACAAAGGGGTCAAAGGTTTGCCGTCAATTCACTTCCAGGCAGAAAAACATTTTCCTCAAAAGAAACAATTTATTTAGAATAAAACAAAAGCAGCTCAACTGTGAGCGCACGTTTGAGTGACAGCTACTTTTAAGCTGTGTGAGCCATAAAAAGGGTTTTTCTTTACTTTTCCAGAAATCTTGTGTATACAGCACAAAGCAAGGTCATTTTTTTCCACTTAAAACACCGGCATTGGCATCACAATAGCAGATACACAACTTTAAGCTGCCATTTTAGTAAAATGCACAAATACTAAACAGATTAGCTTTCTTCCATCAAGAGGCCCATGTAAACTCCACATAAGCCACAACTTCTCTTCGAAAAGGTCCATTAGAGCTTTGATTTCCGTATCTTCATCCACTGTTCACCAGCTTTGCTTGCAGGAGGGAAAAAAAGGTTATTCAGTAAAAATGTTTACAATATTAAAAATATATATATTTTCCCTATGCCATCATAGATGAACACATCCTTAACAAGCCCTTCCTGGATAGTCCACCTTGACCTCAAAAAGCACCAATAATACCCATTGGCACAAACCGTGAAACGAATTTACTGTATGAACAGACAAATAACAAGTAGAATAGGGTGGATTTTTTTTTTAAAGACTGCAATTAAGTGAGGATTATAGGACTGAAAATATCCTTTATACTCATGTAACTGAGTAAAACATACTGAAAAAAATTTCAGAAGACAGCAAGTTTATAATCAACCTATAATCAATATATTCTACATATAACTTAAAAAATGAAACTGTGAAACGGTAAAGTTTAGTTAAACTTTTACCCCCTCTATTTTCATTCTGTAATTTATATGGAGCAATACAGAACTGCTCCGTTATTATAGAAAGGGGTCAAGATACAAAACCATTTAAAAATCCACCTTCATCTGTGTTACCAAAGACAACAGCTGTTACTTTAAGAAAAACACTCACGTAAACCCATTGCTAAACAGCCAAGAACATTTTAAGGACTTTTACTTTTCAGTGCTGTTTAAATCACACATAAAACTTTTTATTAAGATGGACAGCTCACTGTGGTTACCTGAATCATTTTCTCCCCTCCCTTAGCGACATCACTATAACCAGAATGTTAACAGGGTCACATCCACGTCTCCTCTGCTTGTTCTAATACTTAACTTCTATCTATCTCAAAACCATGCATTGTGGCAGAGACAGAAAAAAAATGTCCAGAAATTCTCTCCAAAATTTTTTTTTCACATGAAAAGTCATAAAGGCCCTCTTCTCAAGAGGATTTCCTAATTCTGTTACCACAGAGTTTTTGGTGAATGGTTCCAAACTACAATTCAAGCTACACCTATATAATGAGCAATTTCACTGTCTAAAAACAGTGGATTTAAAATTAAAAAAAAAAAAAAAAGGTAATGTCAGTGAAAACCTGCTCATAAGTTTTAAAATAAACCTAAACCATGTTTGACTCTGAAAGCAACGAACACACACCTTACTTTTACGACTGTACCTCAAATGATCTAGTTAAGAGAAGGGCCAGAACATGTTACCTTCAAAATGTGTCAAAAACTTATACAAGCCAGAGGATGGACATTTTAAGATGTAATCTTTAAAGGGAAGTCTATCTACGCTCAGTTAAAAGTCAAAGTATACATCTTAAACCAGGAATTTAATTTTTTTGTGTGGAAAACTCTAAGAATCCCAGTTACAACCAACAAAATAATATTAAAAAACTGGCTAGGAGCTGAACGCTTAATTTTCCATAAACTTTGAAGTGGTGATCCAAAAGTCTTAATTAGCTTGATGTTTTCACCAGTAATACTTAATAAGTCATTAAATGATACACTGAAGAAATTTTCTTTCCATTCATTTGAACCGAATTCCAGAAACATCAACTAAACAAGTATTTTTTTTAAAGTATAAGAAATAGAAAAAAATTGGTTGTTACAAAGAACACCCAATGCTGAGATAATGAAATTCTGACCAATCAGCATCAGACCAGACAGTTTAAGACTTTTGCTTTCATTCCATTCTGAAGATTTAAGTCAACAGTTCACCAATATTATAAAACTGCACGAGAATGGGCATCACAAATAAGAGATTCATCTGAATGATGGCACTCTGTAGGTAAGCACCAAACAAAACATAATTTGGTATTTACAATACATACGTTTAGAAATGATATCAAGCCATTGTTCCTAAAACATTGAAGCACTAATTTCCCAGATTTAACAAAAGCTGCAATGTCAAGTAAAAATTCACACAAACATGGAGCAAGAACACACACGCAGAGAGAGAGAGAGAGAGAGAGAGAGAGAGAGAGAGAGAGAGAGAGAGAGAGAGAGAGAGAGGAGCACACACACTTGGGATTATCATAAAATTAGATGTCATGGACTTCACTCCCTAAAGGAGCAAAATTATTTGTCCAGCCATCTTATCACAAGATATTCAAAAGTTAATGGTTAGTGAGATTTAAACTGGAAAAATGTATCTAGCCAAACTGTACTTTGACCCCATGTATGCACAGACTGCACACTTGCATTAGTTTCTGAACAGGTGTCTACGCCATATTACCATGCCGCACTCGGCCTTTTAAAAGCAAAAAGCAGCCCAGCAGGCACGGCTCCGCGGTTGAGCGCCAACCTCCTATGAACTAGGAGGTTGCGGTTTGATCCCCCTATCAGGGCATGTTCCTGGTCAGGGTGCATGCCCAGGGTAGCAGGCTGGGTCCCCGGTGGGGGGCATGCAAGAGGCAGGCAATCAATGATTCTCTCTCATCATTGATGTTTCTCTCTCTCTCTCTCCCTCCCCCTCTGAAATCAATAAAACTATATATATATATACATATACATATATTAAAAAAAAAAAAGAAAGAAAAAAGCAAAAACCACCCAAAGCTTTAATTGTAGGACTTTAGGTATTTTCCCTACAGGCTAACCAAGGACGTTTGTGTTCATAGCCTAGTACTTTCCTTCCCTCAAAATGACTAGTTTTTCCAGTTTAAAAACAAACAAACAAAAATCTCTAAAACTAAAAAGAATATTTATGACTGCATAATGAAAACTAAAGAAAACAAAAAAGACACAGCAGTGGTGAGGCTTTCATGCTGACATGCATTAGAGACCTGTCATAATGAAAAATGAAAAATTACATGACACTTTCCTGGGTTATTATTGGTGCTATTTTAAACTACCAGCTTTGATAACAGAAAGAAAACAGTTGGGTTCTGCCAGGCTTTCAATAAGTCACTTTCACAGAATAGAAACATGACCATGATCCAAAAGGTCCTAAAGTTTCTAATCATTATTAAATATCAAGGGCCTTAGCCAAAGTTTTCTGCATTTAAATCGGGGGGCAGTGTGTGTGGGGCGGGGGGGGGGGGGGAGGGAGGAGTGGATATACTATTGACCTAAGAAACTAGAAGTGGGGGCTAAGGAATAGATGGAAAAAAAAAAAAAAAAAAGACCCTCAAAATCATCCATTACTGTTAAGCAGCAAAAGCCCTTGTTAAGAACCAGAAGTCAATATAATCTTCAGCTTTAAAAAAAACCGTGAGGGTGGGTTATTTTGAATTAATTCCAGATGTGTGGGAAAATAAAACAATAAAAGAGTTCTCCTTACACTGACATTTTAATTCTCTATGGTTGGACACCAGTGCAAATATTAAGCCCAAGATTTCAAAGATAGTCCAAACATTTTCCATACTGTAATGTCATCGCTACTGTTTAAATATGAAAATAAGAATACAAGCAAAATTTTAAGAGCATGTCAAAGGCATTTCACGATGACTAAAAAATTCCGCAATCTAGACATGGCTGATTAATGCCCATAGAAACAAAAGATGACTTATGAGCCTGCAGACAACTCTTCTTTCTATTATTGAAATCAGGAATTTGAATGAATACAAAAAACTCATCTTTGATGAAAATACTTGAGTTTTGAAATATGCACAATTAGAAATGTACCTGCTACACCTCTCTAAAAAAAATCAGTATAAACAACCCACACACCAATAACTGACCAAAGAATTCTGAGTTTAAAAGCACCTACTCACTTGCATACTAGTGTAAGCATAAGACATATGGTTTGTAACATACTCCTCAATTTTTACTGAACAGTTACAGCTACAAACCAAAAGTGCATATACGGGATACAGAACTCAAGAATGAATGAAAAAATGCGTTATGTTAAAGCAAACTCTCTGGGAATAAACCGTGTATTTTAAGAGAAATACTCAAATACCTGATTAAAATAATTACATAGCTATACAATTTACCAGCTTATACTTTTTGAGGTCCCTGATCAAAATTTTTCATACAAATAATATTTCTGGTACAGAAATTATTTACCTACATACCAGTCAAGCCATATTTAGGTGTATATCTTTATATAATCAATGGGCTTTTTCCTCCAGATTTTGACTTCAAAATTTTGGTTTTGTAACTTTGAGGATTTTTTTTTAAGCTCAAGGTTAAAAAAGAAAAAAAAACGAAGAGGAGGAAAAAAGTTACTCATACAAGTGGGAACTGCTAATTAAAGTAAATCCATCTGCCTGCTACCTTCAGGGCATCCCTTTCACTTAATAACTAAACTATCCTGACTTCTATAAGGTTTATAAAAATATAAAAAAGAAAAAGGCTACAACTAAACAACTAATTAAAAAGAAAATTTCACCTAATGCTGTATCCCATTATACATCACAAAACAGGAACCATGTCAAAGCAGTAAATACAAGTTACACATGGACTTTAGGACGCACCACGGACAATGATCATGACCAGGTAATCTTCTTCAGATTTGGCCAGTGCCTTGGCAGGAGAATCCAGGAACTGCTGGGAGAACTCACAGGGTGGGAAGGCATGAAGGACACCGGTGTTTTCCTTGTCTTTGTTGCCCCCCACGGGGAGGCTGATCACCCCAGCAGCCTGCTTTTGCTTTAAATAGGACACCAGGTTCCTAAGTGGCCTCTGAGTAGAGGTGGCAGTATCTGATGTGGCGGAGGAAGAGGATCTGCCGTCCGAACTTCCAGGCACAGCCAGAAGAATGGCATAACCATTGGGCCCTGCCACTTTGATGCGTCGAGTTACTTCATCCAACTTGGGCTGGTCCAAACGAAGACGCTGAGTGATCTTGAGCTGGGCAACTTTGCCTCCACTGGAGCCCTCCACGAGAAGACTACTAGCCACTTGGAGGTCGCCCTGCAACAGATGCATGTTGGAAGGAAAGTTGCTGTTCTTCAATAGAAGCATGCCCTGCCAGGCCAAACAGAGCTTAGGAGAGGCTGCTGCAGCAGGGGCTGTCCCACCATCCTGTTTCTGGGAAGGGGACTTCAGCTTTGAAGAAACAGTGCTGGTGCTGGCTGCACTCCCATCAGACCGGTCTTCTTTTTTCAGAGGGCTTTTTCCCTCAGTGGGAGCAGCTGTCCGATGCTTCCTATCACGTTCAACTGATGCAGAGTTTTTGCGGTCTCGCTTGTCACCCTGGCTTTTCTCCAAACTACGTCTGTCTTTGACTGGAGAGGGCCTTTCCAAGAGAAGAAGACGAGAAGATCGATCATTGTCACTGTTGTAGCGATCCCGGCTACTGCTCAAGTCTGGACTGCGATCAGGAGAGGGAACGCAGTGACGTTTTCGAGGACGGTCACTCTCAGGGGACCTATCCAGATGCCGTCCTCCACTGTCCTCAGGCAGCCTTCGCTTCCTAGGCTGGTCTCTGCTGCTGGGCAGATCTCGATCACCTCTGTCCCGGTCCAAGGACCAGCCATCCCGCCTGCGATCCAGGCTATCCAGTGGCTCATAAGCAGGCACAGAAGTAGGGGCAGTCCGAGTGCTGCGTTCCCGGACTGGGGGTGGGGGTGGCACCCAATCAGAGTCAGTATAAAGGTCCCGATCACGATCTCTGTATAGTAAGGGTGGTGTCCTATCCCTCGCACCCCTCAAAGGGTCAGGTGCCCGATGTCCAAAAGCATCTGTCACCAGGTCATAATGCGTTAAGGGCAGAGGCTGCAGATACTGCTGGTGGTACCGATGCTCCGTGTCTGCAAAGTCTACTCTAAGGCGACGATCTGGACCACCAAGTGGAAAGCCCCGCATATGGGTCCAGGCAGCATGAGCGGCATCTAGGCTTTCATACTGGATATAGGCCCAACTATCACCTTTGCGGTAGTCTATGGTGCGTATGGTGCCAAATCGGTCAAATTCTCGTGCCAGGGCAGCAAGAGGCACCCAAGGTCCCAGGCCACCTACCCAGAGGCGGGTGGTGGGTGTAGCTTTACCATAACCAATTTTGATAGGATTCCGAATTATAATCTTGCCAGACATTGCTAGTTTGGCTCGGTGAGACATGTCCAGGTTCTCAAATTTGAGAAAACCATAGGTACTGGTCTGGCCCCGAGAAGGCCTCTTAATGTCTACTTCTGTGATGACTCCAAAGCGATCAAAAGCCCTTCTCAGATCGCTCTCGGTCACAGTGATGTCTAGGTTGCCCAAGAAAAGCGTCCTGTTAGCTCGCTGATCATCCTCCGGTGAGATCTCATCCACTTCTCGGAAAGGAGCAGCACCTGCTCCAGCTCCCACCCTGGGCTCAAGATTGTATGCTGGGCGCACTCTCTCGTAGAACGGGTAGTCTCGCTCTCTCTCCAGGTCGCGGGGCAATGGTGGCGGCGGTGGAGGGGGCAGGCGGCCGAGAGCCAACTGCTGCAATCGGTAGTCTCTGTATCCCAAGGCCGCCCCACCAGGGGAAAGTGATCTCTGGCCTCCACCACCTCCTCCGGGAGCGTGCCGGTGACCGCCTACAGAGGCCCCGACCACGCTGGATGACGGAGGATAAGAATCTTTGTCTAAAGGGGAGCGGCTGCGGCGCCGGCTCACATACACAGCTTCTATCTTCAGGGGCCGGTCATAGAGCACCAGGCGGCCTCTGGCATGCTTGGCCGCCCGCGCGTCCTCTGACCGCCGGAAGTTCACAAAGGCTACGCGCTCATCCCCGCCGCCAGAACCCGAGAGATGGCTGATTTTGACACTTACATCACCGAAGCGTTTGAACTCGTGAAACAGTCCGTCCTCCACCGCTTCGTCACTCAGCTGGGACCCCAACTCGCTTATCTTCAGCGTCTTGTACTCCCCGCCGTCAGCAGCAGAGGCGGCCCCCGAGGAACGTGACTCCCCGCCTCCACCTCGGGAGCTGCTGCGCGACTCGCCCCCGCCCGAGGAATTTTTAGCGCTTGGGGAGCTGTAACTGTGCAAGCGGCTACTGGAGCTGCCCCCACCGGTGTCATACTCGCGGCTGCCGCCTCGGCTGCTGGACTTGTCGAGATGAAGGCTGCGCCGCGACCCGCCGCCGTCGGTCTTACCGCTGCTGCTCCCATTGCTGCCGCCAGAGCCCCCTAACTTCTTGCTCCGCTCCCCACGAGAAGTCGAATCCTCACCACCACGGGAGCGTTTGGATTTGACTGGAGAGCGCTCTTTCCCCTTCATTGTTGCGGGTCGTCGGAGGTCGTCTCCGCGGAGCTGATTAACCCGCCGCCCCGCGCTGGTTTCACACAGCGGAACCGCATGCCGCCATCTTGGGCTCCGCCGCTGCAAAGGATCCCGCCCCGCAGCCTCCATTGGTCAAGTAGCTCCCCTCTTCTACAGTCTCATTGGGAAAACTACTTGTCTGTCTTTACATCTCCCCGCGCTCCGGGAAGGCGCCCGCCCGACCACTGTTATTGGGTTCCCAACGCCTTAGTCGGAGTACCTCATTGGTTACATTCGTTGTCCATCTTAACGGTTCCTCGCGCCAGGC
Organism: Plecotus auritus; assembly: GCF_963455305.1. Taxonomy (NCBI): domain Eukaryota; kingdom Metazoa; phylum Chordata; class Mammalia; order Chiroptera; family Vespertilionidae; genus Plecotus; species Plecotus auritus. Next base: position 38,965,603 of record NC_137778.1, read on the forward strand.
TGTAGCTCCGCCCCTCGCACTCTATGGTCACCTGAGCCAAAGTCTGGAGGCGTTGATTGGACAAAAAGTGTGCCCTGTAACGGTACTTCTGGCTACGGAAAGCAATGATCCCACCTCCTCATTCCTTTTATTGGTTTTCGACCCCGTCCTTTAACCCACTACTTGGAAGGTCGGGCCATCTTTTCTGGCGTTTTTTTCCTCAGAGGCCGCCTCACAGTGATCTCGCGCGAGAGAGCTCTCCCTCTTTCGACCCCTTTTTCCAACTCCTTTGGCGGCTGAGAGAAATTTAAATCTGATTGGATGGTGATGGGGACGTTGAATGGCTGAGATAACTGTCAATCACTCGCTTAAAGGGGTAGGCCCACGTACTGAGGGAGTGGACTGAAGGTGAAAGAGTGGAACACGCGAGTGCTGTGCGACGTCACTGAGACGTCGCGAGATGGTGATCAGAATCCCGCTCCGCCTCTCCGAGCTTCGGGCGTTCTGCCCGCAAACATTAGTTCCGTCGCGCAGCGTACTCTGCTGTGCTTCGGCCGTGGGAGCGGAACTTCTGGGCTCCCCACTTCCTACCTCCGGCGGTAGGGCCCACAAATCCTTCTGGAGGCCGCTCCCGGGGCGCCCAGCGGACACCATCTTAGTCCCTCGGGCCTCTTTGTGAACAGCCAGAGAAAGCCCCACTCGCCATGCGCGAGAGAGCGCTGCCCCTGGAGCCCGCGGGGCAGGCCGCCGGGAGTTCACAGGTCACCAGCCCCGGGTCACGTTAACGTCCGGGCGGGGCAGAGGTCAGCGCGGCTCCGGGTCCCGCAGCCGAGAAGCTGTGCAGCAGGGACAGGTCCTCGCCCGGAGCCCTGCTCACCTGGCGCGCCCAGTTCCCGCCCTGGTGCCCGGGTAACCGCGGGGAGTGGCGGACGCTCTGCGCGGGCGTGGCTGTGGGCTTCCTGTTTTATGTTATGAGTTCACGTGGACTTGGGGTTTTGTAGTCCCGTAATAGAGCTGTTTGTTTTTTTATTATCCCCCTCCCGCTAAATAATAGAGTGAAATTGACGCACCATGTGGCTGTGTCACCTATTTTTTTCCTGGGGCTTCTTGCACATACCGCCCACCCCGCTACTATTGTTTAGAATCCTGTGGCATAATCGCCTTGCTGTCTGTAAGTCCACCTCTTTGGGCTCCCTCCATCATTATGCGCTTCAAACCCCAACTTTCATTCTTTCCAGAGACCTCGATTGTGTTCCAGCCTTGGGCAAACTACGGCCCGCGGGCCAGATCCGGCTGTTCTATCCGGTTCTCTTGCTCTCCCCTCCGCTCCTTTACTTTGAATTTATATTAGTTCAAACACTCCATCCATGCTTTTGTTCCGGCCCTCCGGTCCAGTTTTAGAACCCATTGTGGCCCTCGAGTCAAAAAGTTTGCCCACCCCTGTAAGAGCGCCTGTGCGAAGTGCTGGAGACACCGAGATCAGGCGCAGCCGCTGTCCTGCCGCTCACCCTCCCGCAGGGGAGGGTGGTGGCCCTGAGGTCATCACAGCCACTGGGCTTTCTGCAGTCCTGCCAGGTATCCTGCGGGCATGATATGAGGATTCTTGTCTTGATCTCTCCAGCCACCTCTCTCAGGGTCCAATATGGAGTAAAGAATGTCCGATGTTTTTAAACACGACCTTCTTCAAGGTAGCAATAATGTCCCCCAAACTGAAACCTAAACTTGAAAACGCTTAGGATTAGGGACTGCAAGCCCTCCTTAGCCACGCTTCTCTTTCTAAATAATTTTGAGGAAGGTGAAGATGTGGGCTTTTTGTCTTAATTAGCTCAAAGAAGCTTGAAAGAAGCCCAATATATAAAGGCATAAAAATTCATGGTATTGTATATATTACATACACATAGTCGTTGCAGTAAAAGTAGCTGTTAAAACTTTATAAGGCATAGAACAAAGTATAGTATGCTACCATTTGCATATATGTGCATATATTTTTATATATTCATAGAAACTTCATTGAGAATCTTTGGAAATTGTTGCAAGACCATGCTGAAGAGGGGGCACCTCCGGTCTGCGTGGGAGAGAGACTCAACTTTTCATTATATACCTCTATGTATTATTAAGATGAAACTTGTTTTACCATGTACATGCTGTTAGTGTTTCATCTTTTTAATAGAAATTAATTTGAGCTTTCCTTAAAAAAGTTTTTATGGAAAAAGTAAAAAATATACAAATGTAGAATACTATGAAGAACTACGTGCCACCCAATTTCAACATTATCTCGTCAGCCTTGATTCATCTATACTCTCTTCCCAGTCTTGCCCCTCTTGATTATTTTGGTCCAGGTTTATCTGATATATTTTCTGCCCCAGATATGGAATCAGTCATTTCTCCAAGGAGTTCTGGTTTCTGTTAGTGGGAAATGATATTTAAAGATAAAAATCTGGATGCTAGGGGACAAAAAACCACCAACAACCAACATAGTATTTCTAAAAGCACAAAACATTCAGAAAAAAAAAAAAAAACAACTGCGTAGGAGGTTTTAATCTATTTCAACATTATATTAATACAACAAGAAACTGAACTTAAGCCATTATCTGATCAGTTAAGGTAATAGCCAATGCAGATAAACCAGGCTCCAGAGTGACTACTGTTGGCCTAAATGACCTGCTTAGATGACTCACTGATTGAAGGAAAAGATAATGACCAGATCAGCGCCCATTCCCAATCTCATGATAGGAGGGAGCAAAGGAGGGCATTCAGGGAGCTGCTACCAGTGTCTGTGGTGCTGCCCTCCTGTCTGCTAGGCTTAGTGGCTTGCGGTTTGAAATTCCAGTGAGCGTGACGTGCCACTGCCCATGCCTGGCTGCACCAGGAAGGCTTGCCTAAGGGGACTGATAACTGGTGTCCAGAGGACCGGTAAGTTCAATGGGTAAATAGGAAAGGCTTGGATGCCATTAGCGGTAACAGAGCCGAAATACAGCCTCTGCCATGTGTGTGTCCATGACAGAACTGAATAATGGCATAATACGTTGATGCATACTGAGTCAGAATAGTGAAAAAAAAATTCAGTTCCTTTGTGTTCTTTAAAGTACAAAGCTCCCTCGTAGGGTTGAATCAGCCTATTTTCACACATGTGCATTAGAGCTGAGAGCAGGAAAGTGACCCATGGTTTAGGGGGCCAGGACTTTGAACCCTTTACTGGTGTTGGTGATGGAGTTGTTGAGATCCAGTCCAAATTTTCATCTGATCTCCTTGTGACTCTATGCCAGATTTGTCATGGCAGCTGACCCGGCAAGGAAGATCTTTTAGCGGCCATGAAACCAGAGTTAAGCTACCAACAGATTCTCTGAGCATCAGAGCAGCGTTTTGATCGCCTCTGCCTTGTCAAAAACCAAGTGTGTTGAGGAAAAACTGCTATCACTCATTTTGGGGTCAGTGCTGGCCCCTTGGAGCTATACAACTCAAAGGCCCTAGCGGATGCGGCCCAGCAGGAGAGCGGCCACAACTAGCTTTCTTTATAAAGTGCTTTCTCACCTGGCCAGTGTGGCTCAGTGGTTGAGCTTTGATCTATGAGCCAGAAGGTCACAGTTCGACTTCCTGGTCAGGGCGTATGCCCGGGTTACGGGCTTGATCCCCAGTGGAGGGTGTGCAGGAGGTAGCCGATCAATGATTCTCTCTCATCATTGATGTTTCTATCTATCCCTCTCCCTCTCTGAAGTCAATAAAAATATTTAAAATACATAAATAAAGTGCTTTATCTCCTTTAAATGTTTTGAATGGAAAAGGAAAAAGCAAAAATAAAAGTTACGCACATGGAAGAAAACTGTACAATTAAAGGATGTATCAGTATGCTTTCAATGAAATGTCCTCTTTCCACTTTCTTCCTGAGTTTCATTGTTTGTATATCCTTAATGCACATATAGACATTTAATTGCAACAGCAAATGTATCTTGGGAGCTGAGAGCTATTCAATTTCCTGGCAGATATAAAAAGGCCTGAAGCTGGGAATTGAAAAAAATTTCCCACCAATAGGATTAAAATGTTCCATTCCTTCATAAAATAGTCTCCTGACAGTGAGGTTTGTTTGTTTGATCTGCAAAAAAAAAAAAAAAAAAATGTGTATTTTACTCACAGGCATATAATAAATCTCTAAAATAGCCAACAATCATTTAGGACCCAGTTTGCATTATAAAGACTCTTATTTGTGGTTTGTGGGGGTTTTTTTAACAGCCTTATTAAGATATAATTTACATACCATAAAGTTCACCCAGTTAAAGTGTACAATCCAGTGGTTTTTAGTATGTACTTCAGAGCTATACATGTGGTTCATCCTTTAATATTATTACAGGAAAGCACTGTGCTATAACTTCTCCTAGGTGACTAAAACCTAACATAATTATCTTTCATTTATCCAGACATCTTAAAGGGCAGTGGTTAAGAGCATGGACTCCGGGCCAGCCAGCCTAGATTTAAATCCAGCTCTGCTGTGGGCCTCTACTGTTAATCTCTCTGGGCCTTGATTTGCTTGTTTGTAAAATGGGGGAAATCCGCCTGGCCAGAGCGGCTCAGTTGGCTGATGGTTATCCTATGCACCAAAAGGTTGCCAGTTTGGTTTCCGGTCAGGGCACATACCTGGGTTGCAGGTTCGATCCCTGACCGGGACATGTGCTCAGGGCACATACCAAAGGCAACTGATTGATGTTTCTTTCTCTTTCTCTCTCTCTGTCTCTCTCCCTTCCTCTAAGCATGTCCTCCAGTGAGGATTAAAACAATAACAACAACGGTAAAAATCACAGAATCTCTTCCTGTGGGGAATTAAATGGGATAAAACACACACAGAGCTTAGAACAGTGCACGGTACATGGTAAGCACAGAATGGACAGCCCACACGGTCCTGTAATTGCACGTATGTTGGTGACTTTCTCAGTGAGGCACTTAAGTCTGCAAGGTGGGGGACAGAGCGCAGGTCCACGGGCTGCTGCTGTGGGGCTTTCCACTGTATCTCCTATGAACCTGGGAGCTGGAAGTAACATGGTAGCAGCAGCAGCCCCTCCTTCCCACAAGTAGAAATCCGAACAACACATCGTGTTAAATAACCCATTTATCAATAGATGATAAAAACAAAAGCCAGCCTTACTAAACACATACTACATACCAGGCACTCTGCTAAAACTTTCCTCATTAGCTTACTTCACCCTCACAACAACCCCAGGAGGTATATAGGCTTATAATCTCTTTTTTTTCTTCAGATAAGAATATGTGTACACTAAAATACTGTTTTGTTTTATTGATTTCAGAGAGGAAGGGAGAGGGAGAGAGAGAGAGGGAAACATCAATGATAAGAGAGAATCATTGATCACCCCCTGCACACCCCTACTGGGGATCCAGCCTGGGCATGTGCCCTGACCATGACCTCCTGGTTCACAGGTCGACGCTCAACCACTAAGTCACCGTGACCCAGCTTGTTTTGCTTTCTCCCGGCTGAAAAACATTTGATTTGAAGTCATCCTTACACATTATGGGTGACACTGCCTGTTGCCTAATCAATATCCATTCCCCCCTCCTTTGTTGTGATCAGGTACAGTACTGTGATGGGGAAAATTTTAGAACAAGGGGTCTAGACAATTTCTTAGGTCAGGAATAGAAGCTGCCCATTAACTGCAGAATGGACTCTACTCAGCACGGTTTGTAGCATGATCAATGCTTGTCCCAAGAATCAGTGGAGAAAGCAACTGAGGTGATGATACCTCAGCTAGTGGCCCCGTCTTTTCATCGAAAGGGTAACTGTAAGGTCAAACTTCTAATTCAAGTGTGAGGAGAAGACATTTAAGCTTGATAGCTAATGCGTGGGCATTTTAATTTGCTAATTAGTGCATTAGTGGCATAATAAACCACAGGGTTCAAAGGATCTCTCTCAATAACTAGATTTAAAGAGGCACCCCCAACATTCTGTGGGTCAGTAAATACCGATCTTCACTTACTGGTTTTGTGGTAAATATTTTGTCAGTGGCTAGGATTTCACATGAACTTTCTTTTTGTCAACTCCAATGTTTCCTTCCACCCACCCCCAGGGTTCACCCTCCTCCATCTTTTGGTGTCTTTTTCACAGTGTTCAGCAACCACTCCTTCTCGAAATTCTCTCTGCCCTTGTCTCTGTGCTCTGCACCTTCAATTCAATTGCATTTCAACCAATATTTATTGATCATCTGTGATGTGCCAGACCCTGGGCTATCACCATTCATTTATGAACTCATTCATCAACACTCATTGAGTTCCCACTGATCGGCACGGTGCCAGTGACGGATACAAAGATGAACAAGACAGAATCCCTGACCTAAGAAGCTGCACAGTCTGAGAAGGAGACACCTATCTCACGGAATGACGAGGCTTTCGTGGAAGCACAAACTCAGGGGCTGGGGCCCTCAGACAAGGAATCCATTGCTTCTCTCTGGAAGGGGCATGCATTGCACAGCACAGTGCCTGGCATGTGCTGAATTTCATCAATATTTGTCAAAAGAACAAAAAGCCCTCCAAGCGGACAGACTAGTATGACTAGGAAACATTCATGGTGTTCAACTCAGTGGGGGAGGAGGGTTGGAGATCAGATTCTCTGGGGACGTGGAAGGGGCGGTGATGGGGATAATTATCTGAAAGAGTAATTTTTTTCCTCCTGTTACTATTTAATTTATAAATTTTATGCACATGCATATTTAAAAAGCACATTACATTAATTATTCATTCGCAACTTTCGTTTTATACATTTATTTATCAAGAATGAGAGTAGCATGATTGTTTTTATAATATAAAATACAGGAATTCAAGCTCAAACTAGGAAAGCTGGTAGATAAGTAGAGGGTGCATGGGTTCTGCAGCAAAGCCACCGTCCTCTTGAGGGGAGTGGTGAGATTTTTATGTTTAACAGGAGGGGAGGGGAGTGTTGGGTTGTGAAGAACTGTATCCTGGAGGTTACGGTTTGCCGACCAGCATCAAAATAAAATGACCCCACCCGGCCAGCATGGCTCAGTGGTTGAGCATGGACCTATGAACCAGGTGACCACGGTTCGATTCCCCATCAGGGCACATTCCTGGGTTGCAGGCTCAATCCCCAGTAGGGGGCATGTAGGAGGCAGGTCAATGATTCTCTCTCATCATTGATATTTCTCTCTCTCTCTCTCTCCCTCTCCCTTCCTCTCCGAAATCAGTAAAAATATATTTTAAAAATAAGCAAAAATTAAAAAATAAAATGACCCAAGGATCGCATTTTCAAAAGCAAATTCCTGAGCTCTGCTTGTATTAGCAGGGTTCTCCAGAGAATCAGAACTAATAGGAAACAGTTAGAGATAGAGACAGCTGCAGCTATATTTTATGTATGTAAGTATGTTATATACAAATATATATAGCTACATACTTACAGCTAATGACGCCCGCTCCCCTTCCTGTGGCTACCGAACAAAGGACCCCCGTGCTCAGCAGCTTGAAACAATCGTGGACCAGGAATTTGAGAACGGCTCCACCGGACGATTAAAGCTCAGGCCTCTCGTGTTGTTGCCACCAGGTGTTGGCTGCAGCTTTAATCCTCTTACCCAGGCTGATTATCCAAGATGGCCACTCACATGGTTGGCAGTTGACATCGGCTGTCATCTGCAACCCATGGCCGCTGCAGCAGAGTCATCTGAGGCTCCTCAGCCTTCTACATGGCATCTGGCTCCACCCACGGGGTCCTCAGCCTTCTACATGGCATCTGGCTCCATCCACAGGGCCCTCAGCCTTCTACATGGCATCTGGCTCCATCCACAGGGTCCTCAGCCTTCTACATGGCATCCGGCTCCCACCCACGGGGTCCTCAGCCTTCTACATGGCATCGGGCTCCACCCACGGGGCCCTCAGCCTTCTACATGGCATCTGGCTCCATCCACGGGGCCCTCAGCCTTCTACATGGCATCAGGCTCCATCCACGGGGCCCTCAGCCTTCTACATGGCATCGGGCTCCATCCACAGGGCCCTCAGCCTTCTATATGGCATCGGGCTCCATCCACGGGGTCCTCAGCCTTCTACATGGCATCTGGCTCCATCCACGGGGCCCTCAGCCTTCTACATCGCATCCGGCTCCATCCACGGGGTCCTCAGCCTTCTACATGGCATCCGGCTCCACCCACAGGGCCCTCAGCCTTCTACATGGCATCCGGCTCCACCCACAGGGTCCTCAGTCTTCTACATGGCATCCGGCTCCACCCACAGGGTCCTCAGCCTTCTACATGGCATCCGGCTCCACCCACGGGGTCCTCAGCCTTCTACATGGCATCCGGCTCCACCCACAGGGTCCTCAGCCTTCTACATGGCATCCGGCTCCATCCACGGGGTCCTCAGCCTTCTACATGGCATCTGGCTCCATCCACAGGGCCCTCAGCCTTCTATATGGCATCCGGCTCCATCCACAGGGTCCTCAGCCTTCTACATGGCATTGGGCTCCATCCACAGGGTCCTCAGTCTTCTACATGGCATCTGGCTCCACCCACGGGGTCCTCAGCCTTCTACATGGCATCAGGCTCCATCCACAGAGAAGCCCCATGGCCTTTCTGAACCTGGCCTCAGAAGTTGCACAGCCTAACTTTCACATACCTGGGTCAAAGCGGTCACAAGTCTTCTCAGATTCAAGGGGTGGGACATAGAATTAGACTCCACTTAGTTTGTTGTTTTTTTTAAATATATTTTTATTGATTTCAGAGATGAAGGGAGGAGAGAGAAACATCAATGATGAGAGAGAATCACTGATCGGCTGCCTCCTGCACGCCCCACACTGGGGATCGAGCCCACAGTCTGGGCATGCGCCCTGACTGGTAATTGAACCATAACCTCCTGGTTCATAGGTCGACGCTCATCCCCTGAGCCACACCAGCTGGGTTAGACTCCACTTCTTGATGGGGCAGTGGCACGGTCACAATGCAGAAGAGCGTGTGGATGGGAGATCTTGTTGTGGCCATCTTTGGAAGATACAGGCTGACATCGCTCCCAAATCAACCTTTTCCGTCCTGACCTCTTATCTACTCTCCTGTTTTATATACACAACTGCCCAGAAGATGTCTCCACTCGGGAGTCTTGATGTCAACCCAAACTCACATCTAAAACAGAATTTTCCCCGTGGGAAGGAGCGCGACCGTGGGCGAAGCAGCTCTCTGCCGTGGAGGAATCCCCTGCCGTGGCTGGGGTCCACTGGCTGTGGAGCAATTCCTTCCCTGAGCGGCAGTGGGCAGCCTGGCCCTGGCCCCGTGTCCACCGGTTCCCTTGCCGCTTCAATCACACCGCCCATGGCACACCTTCTCTTTGGTGCTTCCAAGCCCAACTTCAAGTTCTTCTTCCATTTGACCTTCAGCAAACCCCATCCCACATGGCTCTTCCCTTGACTTTCCCTCTGATTATCTCATATACTTTATTCTGCCTCGTTCCACCCCAGCCGGTTCCGCATTCTTGGAGGCAAGGAATGGAGGCACACCTCCCCCCGAGGGTGTTCAGCACAGGGGTGGGGACACTTATTTCTAGTCAGAGCTCAAGAGACGCTTGGGGATCCATTGACCAGAGTCTCTGATTATTGCAGACACTGTGCTGGTTTCAGTTCCATCACCATAGCAGAATGCATGGTGTAGGAAACCACACCCTCACTGTCCTTCGAGGGAGAAGGAAGAGGAAACTCTTGCCAATGACCAGGGCTTGCTCTGCTAGGTCTGGAGAGGGAGTGGGGCCTGGGAATGACTTGAGAGATACTCCCCATCCCTTTGTTCCCAACCCCCAGAACAGCCAAGACTCCTTCTTGGACTCACGGGGAGCTGTGTACATTGAACTAACGAATGGCCATGCGTGTTGCCCAAAGTCAGGTGGAATTACAGTGAGAATCACTTTGTCTGGAGAGGCAGCTCTCCAGCGGTTGACCAGGAGGGAGATGAGCTGTTTTCCTGCCCTCGGAGGGTCCGGACAGAGCTTGCCGACGCCCGAGCACGCCCAGGCGGGGAGCTCCATGGATCAGCTTGCTCTTTGGAGGTTCCTCACTGCTTGGGGGAAGGAAAGGCATTCCAGAAGCCACCATGGAGGCCGCTTTGCTGTGACTGCCATGTGCAAGGAACTGACAGGCCGTCCCTAGGTACACAGGTGAAAGGCCTGGGTCAGGGGTGGGTTCCCTGTGAGGGGAAGTGTTGGAAGGAGGAGCTCAGTGATAAGGGGCAGATTTAATGTCAAAAGGAAGACCGTTCTTTTGATCTTAGCTCTCAGAAGGTGGAAAAGGCTACTCTGAGAGCTAGTGAGCTCCCTGTCACTAGAGGCATGCAAGCAGAGACTTGAGAGCACTCGGTGGAGATGCGGTGGGAGAGACTGTAATGAGGCAGGAAGGGAGGAACTAGCTGGCCTGGGCCTGGGAAATTCTAGAGCTTCGTAGTGAAGGCTGCAGGCCTTGGGGGCGGGAGCATCCAGGAAGGGAGAAGGGACTGCCCAGGGGGTAGCTGGAGGGAGCCCAGGCTCAGTCAGTTTTGCCGAGGGCAGTCCCTGTTTCTCGGGAGGCGTGAGGCCCCAGAGCCTGTAACTGTACACAATCCACTCGCTCGTTCAGTTAATTGAGCAAACATTTACAAGCCTGAGAGGCAGCTCCCGGCGGAACCCCCGGTGGGGTTGCCTGCGCTCCCCAGCCTCCTGCTCAGCGGCCGGCAGGGGACAGCAGAGACACGCGGATGCCAAACTGCGCAGCCTGCTGATCAGCGTCCCCGCTGGGGAAACTGGGTCACTCGGTCCTGCCAAGCGGCAAACATGCCCAGGCAGGTGGGCACACCGGGCTTCCCGGCAAGGGCTTTGCGGGCCAGATGCCACTTGACGGAGCCATCGGCGCCCTCGGGCCTCTGGCCTGGCAGAAGTAGCCCCTGCTGGCGGAAGGAAGGGGGAGGCTGATGATACGGGATGGCTCAGGGCTGGGGGAGAAGGATGGAGGGATCCTGTCTCAGCAAAGGGTTTTGTTTAGCTGGACACGCCGGGGGGCCGCATAGTAGAGAAGGTCGGAGGCGAGTCTGCCAAGGCTGGGGTGCACGGGTGGTTTGCTTCGGAGAGAACCGGGGACCTCACTGCGGAGTGTGAGGCCCTCTTTAGGGTTGGGTTGAGCCTCCATGCCAGTCAGCAAACGCTAGACCTGCTAGCTCAGTGGTTAGCAGGCAGGTGTGGGGTGAGATCTTGCCCCCTATTCGCTATAGGACTTGGATGACTCATTTTCAGACCCCCGTTTCCTTGTCCATAAAGCAGGTGGCTCTATTATAGAGAGGGAGATGGATGTGGATGTGCCCAGGTATTGTTCTGTCTCCTCCCCCCCCTCCCCCACCCAGGCGGACACCCTCTGCAGGGAAGCCCATGCAAGCCGAGCACAGCAGTGGGAGGGGGGCCCAAGGAGCTGTTAGTCCGGGCAGGGCGAACTCATCCTGCAGGGATGCTGTCTTGTCTGTGGGGCCGCCTCTCCCACAGCCCTCTCCACCCCCTAGCACTCGCGGCAGAGAGATGGGAGGGTCTGGGGGAAGCGGCTCTCCACTCTCAAGCCCGGTCTTTTGAGAGTCAGGAAGTCGGGGAGATGCAACAGCCCTGGAACGAGGGGGACCTGGAGGATGGGACCAGGAAAGCGCCGTCCCCGACACTCCAGCTCTTCCAGTGGACTCTGTGATGGTTAGAAGGGCCATTGAGCCCGAAGTCAAGGACCCGGTTATGTGTTCTTCCAGACTGTGTGCCTCCTCCACTCATTTAAGACCTCGACGCCCGGACAGCGCTGGCCCTTCCTCCCTGGCACTGCTGGGGGGTGGGTGCTTCCATATGAGGACTCGCTCAGTGCTGGATCGAGCGGGCTGCTCATAGAGGAGGAATTTTGGAGAACTGATTTGAGCCTCCAGTTTTACTGATTTGGAAAAAAAAAACGATTAAAAAAACACTCACTGGGGCTCAAAGAACAGTGGGAGCGCCGAAAGGAAAGTTCCTACCCTTTTTAATTGCTTCTAGAATCTTCCTCCCACCTGTGGCTATTGGGAGGAAGTGACTGGATCCCTGCAGGGAGCTGCCCAAACCTGAGAGTATCCCCATCTCCTTGGGGATTTCCCTTTGCTCCTATGCTCCCTGCTTCACCTCTGGCCACTGCCCAACCTCAGGCATGAAACAGACTGAGTCTCCCAGCACAGCCTGGCCTGTGCAATGCGATGAGGCCAGTCGCTTCCATTGGAACCCCACCACTGCCGTGTGCTAGCTGTGAGAGCTTGGGCAAGCTACTTCATATCTCTGAGCCTCAGTTTTCTCTTCTGTGAAATGGGCACAATGATAGTATATTTTTTTTATCAGAGCTACGATTCTTCCCAGTCCCTCTTCATCTGAAATAAAAAGCAATAATAAACTAAAGAGCCAGCTTCTTCCTGGGAAAGCCAAACGCAGGGCCCAGAAAGAAAGGGGGTGGAAGTCAGACTTCGGAATCTTCCAGTCCAGGCACAGGGAGCTCATTGGGTGGCAGAAATCGCTCAGGGGCCAGCACATCTCTGCCCCCAGAGTGCATTGTGACGGTATCCGGGTCGCTGGGCCTCTTCAGCCCTTAATATCCCCCACTGGACAATGGGGACGTGGAGCTGGGTCTCCAAGGCCCCCGCAGCCTCTGAGATTCTCAGCCACGGAGCGGAGCGAGGCCCTCATTCTCTGGGATGCAGCCCAGGCCTCCCGCAGCCACAGCCGCGGACACAGCACTCGCCTGGGCTCTGGTCCACGGCCCAGAGGAGGTCACTCGGCCCCAGGGAAGCCCCTGGTTTGCAGTAGGAACTCTGGCCTATTGGCATCTGGCTCCAGCCAAGGCTTTCCAGGGAAGGACGAGAGGAACGGCGGGGCTGGCAGAGGCCTGGCCAAAACAGCCCGCAGCTCAGGCCCGGTGGCCTGGCCTCACAATCCACAGCCTCGGCCCCCTGGGAAAGGAAGGCACCGTGGCTGGGGGCAGGGCAGCTTCCTGTTTGAAAGGCCTGGGTCAGGGGTGGGTTCCCTGTGAGGGGAAGTGTTGGAAGGAGGAGCTCAGCAAAGGACCCCCAGCAGGTGCCCCATCACTGACTCAGTCAGTAAGCAGGGATTCAGCATGTCCTCTGTGTGTGAGCGACCCTGGTGGCAGCTGTGGGTGTCATCAGAGGGTCAGGCAGGGCTGGCCTTGGAGGACTTTACAATCCACCGTGTGGACGGTTCGGTGGGGCCGGGCAGGGCGAGGAGAACTGAATCCCAGGGGGCTCCCAGGAGGTGGCAGGAGCTGGCTGCCTTGCTCTGACAGGAGGTCGGTCCGTTTTCCTCCCCTGGGCAGGGAGCCATCCAGAATACCCACCTCATCATTCAGCTATCGCAGGCCTGCTGCCGGGCAGCGTGCCCCACGTGGTGACACGTTGGCGCTGGGGACCTCTCTCCCGGTCACTGGAGGCCAGCGCGATGAGGATCATCCTTGTCTGCAGACAAGCAAACCGAAGACCAGTCACAAGTGCCTCTCCCGGGTCGCTCAGCTTCTGAGGCTGGGAGCTGGGATTTGAATCCATGTCCAACTATCTTCCAATCCTGGGTCCATTCCATTGTATGCTGACTCCCACTGCTGCCTGTAGCAAGGATGGACACCCGTGCCCCCCACCCCACCATCCCATGCAGACTGGGCAGATTTTGCCAGAAATGTAGACATTTCCAGGGGAAACTGGCTGCTCTGGTTGTCTGTCCCCACTGAGGCAGGAACACAGCTCAGTGTTTGCAGGTCACCAGGAGATACTTCAGTTGGGCAGCCAGTGTCCTCCGAGGTGCCCTGAATGTTGACGCCTTCACTTCCACTTGGTGACTCCACTCCAGGACTTCTTGGTGACTCATGCAGAAGCAAAAGCATGGCCTTGCAGAGCCAGGCAGAACCCACTGGAGAAGGCCCTTCAGTGACCAGATGACCTTGAGCACATTTCAGAGCCCTCGGAGCCTGGCTCCCTCGTCTGTTAGGACAACGACAGCCGTGCCCAACAAAACTGACAGCCTGAACCTGAGACTGGCTGAGCTAATCCGTGTGAAGCCACCTAACCCTAAGAAGATATTTAGTAAATGCTGTTCTTCAGGGCATCACTGAGCCTTAAGAACATAGTCCGGGTACCATGCTCAGCCCTTTACCATCTTAGCTGAGCCTCCCAGCACTCCTGTGAGGCAGGGAGTAGCTCCCATTTTGCAGATAAAGAAACTCACGCTCCCAGATATTTGAGTACTTGACTAAGATCAAAGGGATCAAGAATCTGACCCAGCCCTGTTCCGTGTGCTAGTGGTTAGAGTGCTGGGTTGCAGGTTCAATCCCTGGCCCTGGTGTGTGCGTGAGGCAACCAGTCGATGTGTCTCTCTCACCTCTCTCTCTCTCTCTCTCTCTTCCCCTCCTCATCCCTCCCTTCCACTCTCTAAAAAATCAATGGAGAAATATCCTCAGGTGAGGATTAACAAAAAATAAAAATAAAAAAGGGGCTCTGACCCAGAGCCCAACAGCTAAACATCTAAGCCGCTTTGCAACAATTCCCAGGTTCCTGCAGTGTCTGGAGGCTCTTTCCCTGACATTTGCTCTCATCCCATCTGTAGATTTTTGTTTAGCTAAAAAAGACCTCCTGAAGGGACCTTCACATCCCTTGCGCTAATTATTACTTCTTCTGAGCATTCAGAACACTGTGGCTCTTTGTCCCTTACACTCCCATGTATATTACACGTCTTCTTGATAATCTCTTTAGGGGCATGGACAGAATCTTATTTTATTTCTATTTCCTCTCCAAGTAACTATTTCCCATAGTGCTTTGCATGCTGTAGACTCTTGATAAATGTTTGTTGACTTGAGGGATGGTGTGTTAGGCAGAGTGGGTAGAGAGTATGACAGACCTGGGTCGGAATCCCTACTCCCACTGACTGTGTGGCCCTGGGCAAGTTGCTCAACCTCTCTGGGCCTCCCTCAGTTTTCTCACCTCTAAAATGGGATAACAGTCTCTACCACCATGGTGCGTTGTGAGGATGAAATGGAAAAATGCAGGCAAAGCATTTACACAGTGCCTGTCACATGTGACACACTCAGGGACACCTGGGGGGGGGGGGCGGGGGGAGGCTGGACAAGGTCAATGGTGGCGACTAGGCTAGAAGGAGGCGGCCCCAGGAGAGAGGCAGAAGGAACGAGAAAGCTGCTAAAGACCAAACTTGCTTACTTCTTAGGGCATGGTGGAATATTTTAAGGAAAGCTCAATAAAATGAAGAGAAGCCAACAAAATGAGTGCAAGGCTGCTGGGACCAGGGGGGGAGAGATTGGGTAGAAGCCAGAGGAGTCTGGAGCAGCCTCTGAGACTCTGTTAAGGAGGAGAGAAGGGGCCTGGACAAAACAGAGACGCGCCCACCCAAGCAAAGTAAGAAGGAGGCTGGGAGTTGGGGTGGGGTGGCCGGGAGTTGGACGTTACCCACTAAGGTGGCTGTGGAAGGAGCAGTTTCTGGATCCCAACGGAGGATCTGAAAGCCAGAAGGATGAATAATGCAGGCGCTGGCTCAAGGCGGGAGGCAGCTGTTCACTTGAGGCTCCACAAACACTTGGCTGAGCTCCTTGGCGGGTTTAAGTGGCGCCCTCCGACGCAGTTTGGACTGAGGTCTTTAGCTGGAGCGCGCGCCTCAAGGAAGACCCGGCCGGGAGAGAGCAGAGGCCAGTGGGACAGAAGGAGCCCAGAGTTAAGGACACGCTGTCCGCGGACACGGTCCCCCTGCTCTCAGCCCGGGGTGGGCCTCTTTGTCCCCAAACGCGGGGTCTCTCTGAGCTTCAAATCTCAGCGCTGCAACTGATCAAAACTGGCTGGCACCGGGCCTTCTACCTACACGAGGCGGAGGGAGGGGGGAGGGGAGGGGCCTTTCCGTCATCTAGAAACAGGGGCTGCTCTCAACCAGCGCTCTCTGACCACCACGTAGCCCTGCTCTCCACAGCGACAGGGAGGAAGCTAGAAGCTTGCCCAGTGGCGGGTGTCGCCCAGCCTGCAGGGGCAGAGGTGTCTTTCTGGCCTCCGGACCAAGTGAGATCGTCAAAGCAGTTTGCAGAGCAGCCTGCAGGGTGACATGGACAGGGGCATGTGTGTGGTGAGGGAAGTTCCTCCATGCACAGAGCTTTGAGACAGGTATGCCCTGCTCGTCAGCCAGGACCAAACACCTAAAGCCTGGGTGTCAGGACGCCCTGTGGACAGACGTGTGCATGCGTGGCCCTCTCACTCCAGTGCAGGTGGGGTTCTGCTTTACTGAGCTATTCCGGGACTCCGGGGGCCCTGGTTTCACCACCTCCCACACAAAGCCGCCCTGCCTTGCAACGTCCATGCGGCGAGGACAGGAGACTGTGCCTGGCACATCTTCGTGGCCTGGCCCGGCGCACACACCTGCCATGCCATTGGCTGGAACTCATTCCCAAGGATGCGGCTCAGCTGCAAGGGAGGCTGGGACGCAGAGCCTCGTTGTATGCCCAGGAAAAAGGTGGAATGGATTTGCTGATCTGTCAGCAATCTCTGCCACGCGCCCTAAATCTCGTGGGGGCATTTGGGGACCAAAGCTTGGGAAGAGGAACCGGAGAAAGAAACAGACGGAAGAGACGCGGAGGGTTTGCAACAACATTGCACCTTGAGGTGTCCTTAATAGGGGGACCCTCCTTAGGCTTGCGGGAAAGACACACAGGAGTCGGAGCTTTGACTTGGAAAGTGAGAGGAAGTGGGGAGCTGTTGGCCTGGGGGAAGGGGTGCTCTAGAGGCCTGGAGAATGTTCTGGAGCGAGGACCAGGGCCCTGTCACTCAGGGTGAGATCTGGAGTCAGGTGAGGCAGGTCCGGAAGGTCCAGCCCAGGCCACCAGGGTAGGAAAGAAGGCAGGGGCCTGGGACACACGCTCCACACTGCAACACCCACATGTAAGCCCTCTGTGCAAGGGGGTGGGGAGCCAGTGGCCAGCAGAAGGAGACAGCCTGGAGGCCAGCAGACAAGGGAGCGTGGCTGCTCTGGAGCATCAGCCAGGAGAGCAGGGAGCCCCGGGCGCCTGAGCAGGAGGGCAGAGTGGGGGACGGGGACCTGAAGAGCAGGGGGATGGCGCTGTGGTACAGGGTGTGGGGTGTGCTCCTGATCGTAATGCTGATGTGACTTTGGGGCATGGCAGGGCTATGCAACGTGAAAATGCTCTCTCTCGGCGCTGTCCAGCATGGTAACCAGGAGCCACATGTGGTATCGGGCGCTTCAAGTGTGGCTAGTGTGATTGAGGAGCTGAATTTTAAATGTATTCCATTTTAATTAAGTTCAATGGAAATAGCCACATGTGGCTCGTGGCTGCAATATTGGACAGCGCTGGCACAGCTCAGCTCAGTGGAAGTGGGGCGGGGGGGGGGGGGTCGTCAGGAACCACTGAATCTCCATTCTCTGCCTACCACTCCTGGCCGCCCCACCTCGCCCCACGGTGAGCCCTGGGTGCACGGCTTTGGGCCGCTGACACTCTCATTTGCTTTCACCCCTGTGGGTCCCTGAGACTGGCCAGCACAGTGCGGGGAAGAGAGATTAGTTAGCATGCCGGGAACATTCTAGAATCTTCGTGGTCCTAGTTCTGAGCTGCAGAAGGGACTGGGGCCCCGTGTTCTCTGCCTTTGATTTCAAGGCGCTGGGCTTCAGTCGGAGGGTCTGAGCCTCTGAGGACTGGCCAATGCCTCCTCCAGATGCTCCGGGCAGCATCTCACCTGCTCGAGCCTCGCCTGGGTTGTCTAACCCAGTGGTCAACAAACTGCGGCTCGCGAGCCGCGGTTTGCCGCTCTGTTGACTAATGAGTTTGCCGACCACTGGTCTAACCTATAAATGTGTGGATGTCCGCTATTCCTGCCCCTCATCCCTCAACCATGCCCACCCCCCCCCCCCGCCCCCGCCAGCTTCATTTGAATCATCAGCACTTGGTTCCTTTCTGGCACATCCCTCTCCTGGTTCCAGACCAGCGGAAACAGCTCTGCTTCCCAGGCTGCTGTCACTGTCTGTCATCCTCTCTCATCACATCAAAATACGGATGGGGAGCATTATTAATAGACGGGACTGTCTGACTCTGTCCCTGAGGGGCTCCCAGACCCAGAGCTGCCCTGACCGGCTCAGAGCAACTCCCAAGGGCCTGGAGGCTGCTCTGCCCTCAGCACTGCCCCCTGCCCACCTCCGGGCCCAGGAACAGAGGTGGAGGGGAATTCCCACAGCATTTCCTCCCCCTCCTCTCCCAACACACTTCTTTCTCTTCCCCTCCCCTCCCCTCCCCTCCCCTCCTCTCCCCTCCCCTTCGGAAGGGCTGGTCTCCAGGATACAAGGTTGGCTGGGCCACAGGTTAGGATCTGAAGGTGGCGAGAGGGAGTGTACAGGACAGAGTGGGGCGCAGTGTGGCTGCAGGGCTGTGGGCTGGAGTGCAGGGGGGCTGGGCTGCTTCCTGCCCCCGTACCCGGGTTGACTTGTCCTCAAGCCCAAGCTTCTTTTCCAGCCTCGAGGCTGCCCACTCTCCACAGACCTGAACCGAAGCTGCCCTCACGCCCTAGTGAGTCCCCCGCCCCTGGTCTCACCAGGCCTCCCAGGCTTCTTAGACGGGCCCAGAAAGCTCTTTCTTTTTTCAAAAAACCCTCACCCAAGGATATATTTCCATGGATTTTAGAGAGAGAGAGAGAGAGAGAGAGGAAACACCGATCAGCTGCCTTCCATCTGTGCCAACCGGGGAGTGAACCTGCAACCTGGCATGTGCCTTGATTGGGAATTGAACCTGCAACCTTTTTGGTGTACCAGATGACACTCCAACCAACTGAGCCACATTATTCATAGACGGGACTGTCTGACTCTGTCCCTGAGGGCCAGGAAAGCTCTTTCTAAAGGCCAAAGCCAAGGTGTCCTGCCCTGTGAAATGCCCTCGATGGCTCCTCCATGAAGGCGGGGCTTCTTACATGACGCAGAGGCGTGTCGGAGCCCATCCTCTCCTGTAGCCCCACGCTTTGATCAGGCCAGATGCTCAGCTCCCCCCCGCCCCGCCCCCCGTCCAGGTCACCCATGAGGTATGATGGCCCCATGGCAGGTCAGTCCCCTGGGCATAGCCAGGATTACTCAGCCCCATGAGCTGCCTCTAAGTCCACTCATTTCTCTTCTGCATAAGAAAGGGCCTCACTCGCATCACCTTTTCCAGGCACACACACACCCCTGGGAGACAGTCCTTGTCCCCCTAACACCTTCCCGGTTCTGCCAGAGCACCTGTGTGTAACCTTCTCACTCCATCACCTACCCTGCACCTACCGCTGGCACCCAGCACCTCGTGGGCTCATTTCCATCAGCTGGTTGGATGGAACGGAGCCCACCCTGACCGCCAGCCCAGGAGGCTTCCTCCCGACCTGTCCTGTACCCAGATTGCAGGTCCTGCCTCAGAACTGACAGACGAGAGAAGGAACGCAGGACCTGCAGTTGATGTCATTTATCAAGGGCTCTTGATGCCACGTCCGGTCCTGAAAGCCGTCGATTCTCCTGTGTGGCCTTCTCTCCCCACTTCCCTGCTAAAGAGTGGAGACCCAGTTAGGGCTGGTACGGCCCCTTTCAGGAAGCAGATGCTCCATAAATATTTATTGGATGATTAACTCCCAGTGCTCAGTTCTCAGGATGGCGCTGGGCTCAGATTCCGGTTTGTCAGTGCGGGTCATTCTTTGCTGTTTTCTCGTCTACGGGGAGGAGCAAAGGATGGTCTCGGGGCAATGGATGTAAGCCACCTCTCTCTGTCCACTGCCCTCCTCGGGACCCAGAGTCGGAGATTTCAAAGGGGGGGGGGACCAGCAAGCTCTCCTGCCTCTGGACTGCTCTCTTGGGACCAGCTTCCCACAGCCTCCCCCGTCCCCGGAGCAGCCAAGGCATCTTTTTCACCGATGCTCCTTCTGTTCTGGGCTTGGCGGTGGCTGCTCCTCCGCCACTGCCACTCCGCCACTCGCTCCAGCGCGGCCCTGCCAAGCTCCCTCCTCCACACCTGATGGCGCACCTGGCCGGCTCTCAGTCGCACTCCGCACTCCGGAGCGCTCTCTTCCGTTCCAAGTCAGGCCGTCTTTCCTCTTCTTCTTGGAAGGAATGCCCATGGTGCTGGGCCCTCACCGCCGGACCCCTTTTCTGTCCGGGGGGGCCTCCTCCTGGGGTGTCCATCTTCCAGGGCACTGCTGGGCCCCCTCACGCTGGTGTTGGCACCAAACCACACTTGGCCTCTTGAATGTCCGAGGGAGGCTTTCTCTCCCTCCATCTTTTTTTTTTTTTTTTTAAATATATTTTATTGATTTTTTTACAGAGAGGAAGGGAGAGGGATAGAGAGTTAGAAACATCGATGAGAGAGAAACATCGATCAGCTGCCTCCTGCACGCCCCCTACTGGGGATGTGCCCACAACCAAGGTACATGCCCTTGACCGGAATTGAACCTGGGACCCTTCAGTCTGCAGGCTGATGCTCTATCCACCGAGCCAAACCCGCTAGGGCTCTCCCTCAGTCTTGCTGTGCGTTCCTTGAGGGCAGGGCTGGGATGAAGTGCTGCTTTGTAGCTTCCGCATTCCCGGTCTTATCCCACAGGACCTTGCACGCTCGAGCGCTAATGCCTCTTTATTGATTACTCCGAGGTGGAGGCTCCTCGAGGGGCTTGTGGAACCTGAGATCACTCCCATCAAGACAATGGAACCTGAGATGGCTCCCATTAAGACAATGGAACTTGGGATCACTCCCATTAAGACAATGGAACTTGGGATCACTCCCATTAAGACAATGGAACGTGGGGTTGCTTCCATTGGGACAATGTTTCCCAAGGTGATTTCTGCAGGCCACAGGATATTAATAAGTTGTATAGGATAAGGAGATCCATGATCAACTAAAACGCATTTCTTCGAGCCCTTAACTATATTAGTGTACATGGTGATTTTTCCAAGGAAAAGCTGTGGGAGCCTCCAGGCAGGCCCCGTGGATGAGGGTCTGCAGACACAGGAGCCTGGGACAGGTGGTGAGGCTGGTAGAGAACCTCTGCTCATCTCAGGTAGAGGGCAGAAGGCAACCGGTTGCAGGGGTCCTCAAACTACGGCCCGCGGGGCCACATGCGGCCCGCTGAGGACATTTATCCGGCCTGCCGGGTGCCGCTGCCTGTCCTGCTTAGCAGCCGACTCGTCCCGGGCCCGTAGTGCTCATAGGAATTTGTTCATAGTTTTTTTTTAAACTATAGTCCGGCCCTCCAACGGTCTGAGGGACAGTGAAATGGCCCCCTGTTTAAAAAGTCTGAGGACCCCTTAGAGCAACGACCAGAGTGAGGTCCGCATGGAAAGCCAAGCTCACAAAGATGCTCTCTGGTCCCCGGCTCACACAGCTAATGCCAGAGGGGGCCCTGCAGGTGAGGGGAGCACAAGTCTCCTCACTCTCGGGGGCTTATCTCCCCAACCCCGGGGGCGCTGGGCTGTCGCCAATAGCTTAACCACTCCAACCACCACACACTGGACCCAACAGCCAGATTCTAGAGACAGAATTTCTAACTGAGCTTCAGATGAAGAGATTTCCTAAGCCAGGACTTAGAGCCAAGCAGGGGCCTCTCCAGGAAGCCGCAGCCAGCCAAATTTGGCTGAGAAACCCACATCTCGAGCCTGATGTGCCTAAGAGCACGCCTTGGCAATGGTCTCAGAGGCGTTCGTGATGTTGACAGTCTTCGCCGTCACAGAGGCAGCACTCTGTGGCCCTTTTGTTTATAAAGCACCTCTGGGCATCTATCCCGGCAGGTGAGCATGCACCCTGCCCCTGGACCGCCAGGCTAACCTGGCCACTGTCCCCAGCATGCAGGTGACAGAAGGCAGAGAGGGCACTGGGAGGAAGGGGACATGCACTTGACATTCTGCTCTGCCCGTCACTGTCTGTGGCCAGCTTCCTCTGAAATGGGAAGCTCTCTCTCCAGGGTGACTGCCAGGACGAGATGAACATGTGTGTAACACACAGGCCTCCAACATGCTTAGAGGCCCATGCTGTGTGGCTCTGCTGGTCACCAGGAGCCTGTGGGTGCCAGGCCCAGTTCCCAGCACGTTCCACATGCCATTTCATGAAATCCTCACAATAGCCTGGGGGGGTTGGCGTAGGCTATTGTGTAGGTGAGGGAACCGAGGGTCAGAGATTTGAGGAGTATGCCCCAGCTCACGGACCTAAAGTGACAGCCAGAAAACTGAGCTCAGAGCCAAGTCCAAAGCCCACGTTCTATGCGCTTGAATGTTAGGAGCTAAGATGCTAGTTTAAAAAAAAAAAAAAGGCCTCCCTCACATGCAAAAACAAGCAAACAAAAACAAATGTAAAAATACTAGTTCTAGTCCTGGCCGGTTTGGCTCAGTGGATGGAGCGTTGGCCTGCGGACTCAGGAGTCCCAGGTTCGATTCTGGTCAGGGGCAGGTACCTTGGTGGCGGGCACAAACCCAGTGGGGAGTGTGCGGGAGGCAGCTGATCGATGTTTCTCTCTCATCCATGTTTCTAGCTCTCTATCCCTCTCCCTTCCTTTCTGTAAAAAATCAATAAAATATATATTTTTAAAAAATACTAGTTCTAGCTTGGCCAGCGTGCTCAGAGGTTGAGCATTGACCTATGAACCAGGAGGTCACGGTTCCATTCCTGGTCAGGGCACATGCCCAAATTGTGGGTTCAATCTCCAGTGTGGGGTGTGCAGGAGGCAGCCAATCAATGAGTCTCTCTCATCATTGATGTTTCTAGCTCTCTCTTCCTCTCCCTTCCTCTCTGAAATCAATAAAAATACGTATTTTAAAAACCAAAACAATACAACTGGTTCTAAGCTAGGCTGGATATGGTTCTATAGAATAAAGATGAACAGTATTAATGTCGATCTTTAAAATTAAAAGCTAAGTTAGTGTTAAAAGAAGTGTGTCCAAAGCTGAATCCCAGGAGTCCCTGGCCTGGCAAGCCCCCTTCCTCTAGGCCTCCCATTCTCCCTGCCTGGGAAAAACGAGAGAAATTGCCGCTGTTTCCCAAGGCTGTTGCATATTGACCTAGATTATGCGAAAGCAGCTCCAACAGTGCCTGGCTCTTGGCAGACACTCAATAAGTTTTAGCTGAATGAGATTCTTTGTAGCTTATAATCTAACCATGACGCACGGACATACTGTAGATGCACTGATTGTTAACGCCGCACATAATACCAGCGAGCCCATCGGTGCTCATTTTTATAATTGCGTGTGAACCATCAAGTGGAAAGAGATGAGGGCAGGGCGGGAGCAGGCGGAGAGCCTAGGGGTTAAGGGCCCCTCACAAGCTGATCCCCCATCCACTTACCAGCTTTGGGCCCTTGGGAAGGTGACTCAGCCTCTCCACGCCTGTTTCCTGGTCTGCAAAGGGACAGGGGGCGGTGAGGATTAAAGAGTGACCCAGGCAAAGCGCTCCGAGCCTCTCCCGCAGCCTCCACGTCCTTGCTGATCGCCTCTGCGTGGTTCTTTCACCCACTTCCCTTCCTAATCCCAGCTGAGTGTCTGCTTCCTGCTGGGGCCTGACCAAGCCTCCCAACACCCATCTGAGGCTGCTTAGAAGGAAGGCCAATGGCTTCTCTGCTGGTCAGGCAGGGCCAGGGCTTTCCCCGATCATCAGTGATTGACAGTTCAGGGGCCAGGGACTGGAGGCTGGCCCCTGCTGGTGGCCTTGCCTCTGTCCATCTGGAACTTCAGCCTGGGGCCACTTGGCCTCTCCGCTTCCTCCTCTTTAGTCCATGGGGTCTAGGCAGAGGTTCTCTCTGCTCCCTCCCAGGCCTGACGCCCAGAGAGGGTAAAGACCTCGCAGACGCTGCACAGCAAGGCAGCCGTGAGGCCTGAACTCCTGCCTCTGAAATCAGGAGCTGGTTCTCTGCTGGACTCTGCAGTGTTTCCTTCCTGGCTTGATAGATATTCCACCCGTGGTGACTCAAAATGCTCGCCCCGCTTCGTGCCATCCCAGACAGCTTATAACCTAGAGACTGTCACGGGGCCCTGACATATCCCGCCCCTGGGCCTGCCGGGTCCCCATCCTCTCACCTGCCTCTGGCTTTTCTCACGTGAGAGAGCGGATTGAAAACCACATCCCCAGGGATTCCCGGGGAGCTGGGCGAAAGGAAGAAGACTGATCTTCAGGTGGAGACGGCAGGCGAGCTGCCCTCCCCACCTGTGGAGGTGCCTAGAGGAGGTGAGTGTGGCATTCTGGGAGCGCAGCTGAAAGAAACACCTCCATTGCCTGAATACATAATCCATTCTGGAAAAAGATGGTTCTTCGCTGACCCTGCTGCTGGGCTAGGAGAGCTAAACTGCCTTTGTTCCCAGCCCAGCCCCTGGCTTGGTGGGTTTGGAGAAAGAGCTGGGGGAGGGGGAGGGGGAGGTGTGAGGGGGAAGGGGAAAGAGAAGGGGAGGGGTGGTGAAGCAGGGCCCGGCGTGTCTGGGAAGGGAGCATGGCTGGAGGTAGAGAGCGTCCGGAGGCCATCCCCCTGACTCTTTTGGGGGTGGGGGCCTATAGAAAGGCTCGTGGGGGATGCGCAGGGGCTGAAGAGGTGGGCACAGGGTCAGAGCCCTCTCAGCCAGGCACCGTGTTTGGGAAAACGTAGTTTCAATGCTGCCTCCACTTCCTCCCTCCAAATCAATGCTCCTGCCTGTGTACACATTAGGAGGCCATGCCCTGTGCCCTGAGGCCGTAGAGAGGACCCCAGCAGCTCAGCGGGGAAGCTCCTGGGAGGGGTGCTAGGAAACAACCTGGACCAGGGCCAGGAGGAGCGGGAGCCGGAGCCGGAGCCGGAGGGAGGAGACCAGTCAGTGTCCCTCACTCGAGGGAGGAGTGTGTGCAGACAGCTGGGATGCGCAGCAGACAGCCCGGCTAAGGGGAGGGCCTGGGGCCGGGAGCTGCTGGTGGAAGGCAAATGGGGTGAGCCGATGGGGGAGCCGAGCTTCGGGTATAAGAGGGGGAGGTGCTGTTCCCCCACTTCCCTTTGGGCTTTTGCTGTTTCATTGAGTAACTTCTGGCCCCAGGGCAACTCAGAGAGGCTCTGGCTTGCACTAGAGATGCCCTTTAATTGCCTTAAGATTCTGCTTGGGGTTCTTCCTCCTGAATTTCCTCCAGTGGCCCAGCTGTACCCTGCCTGCCACGCGAGTGTGTGTTGTTTTCTCGGCCACCTAAGTCCCTGAGGTTCCCAGCAGAGCACACCTTTCTGAAAGCCATGGCCAGGCCTGGGGAGACTTGATCAAGGGCTGCAATTTGGGCACTTTGCCCCCCTCCCCCACCCAGTGCCCTCCTGCCCAGAGCACAGACTCTTTCTTGGGCAGTGTCTGAAATGCCACTCAATGCCTCCTAACGGCAATTCCTTGTAAGAACGGAGAGGCTCCCCTTTAGACCTGGGGGTTAAAGTGCAGGCTTGAGGCGGGTCAGCTGTCTTGCTCGTTGAAGATGAACTTGTTCACCCCACGGCTTTCGCCCTCCAGGAGGCCCTGATCTGAGAGAGACCCGGGACTGCTCTGTCTCTGAAACTTTCATTTCCAACTTGCCACTCCGGCTACAAATCTGTCCTTCCCCCTTTGCCCTGAACGTGTCATTCTTCCTCAAGACCTTCAGCCCTAAGCCCCTGTGGGTCTATTGTTCTCTCCTGACCTCGCTGCTTCCCTGACAAGGTCTCCACTCCTTGGTTGACCATTGAACCCAACCTCCACCAGCCTCTTGTGGTCTGGCTGCCATAACAAAGTACCATAAGCTGGGGGGCTTAAGACAATGAGAAATGTATTATCTCACAGCTCTGGAGGCCAGGGGTTCAAAATCAAGGTGTTGACCGCATTGCTCTCCCTCTGAAGGCTCCAAGGGAAAATCCTCCCTGAGCCCTCCCAGCTCCTGGTGGCTCCTGCATTCCTTGGCTTGTGGCAGCATCACTCCAATCTCTGCCTACATCTTCGCATGGCCTTCTTGCCTGTGGGTCTTTTTCTCTCTCTTACACGGACACCAGTCATTGGATGTAGGGCCCACCCTAATTCAGGATGTCTCATCTCAATTCTTACCTAATTATATCTGCAAAGATCCTATTTTCAAACGAGGTCACATTCTGAGGTTCTGGGTGGATATGAATCTTGGGAGGACACTATTCAACTCACTCCAGACCGCCTTTTTCCTTCTACTGCACCTGCCTCCCAGACCCCCAAGCTTGGCTCAGGGCCACAGTCAGCATCTCCCTTTCGACCTTGGGGCTGCGGAGCCCAGCTTCTTAGATCTTCAGCCAAAAGAGGTCCTCCCACAACCCCTTCTCTCCTTTCCCTCAGGAATCAGGCTTCCCAGAGATCATGGAGGTCAGTGGGCAGGAATTCCCTCGACTTCCAGCCTAGGGCCCTACAAGCACATCCCTCTTTTCACCTTTCCCACCTTCCCTCCATCCCATTTAAGGCCCTACGTGTCCCTTCTCTTCTTGGAGCTTCACTCAGACCCTCACAACACTTGTCTGATCTATAGTAAATTATTCAGACTGTAATTTTTTTTTTTTTTGCCTTTACATTCATTCCACTCTCTTCTCTCCTCTTACACCATTCTGCTGCTTAAAAGTCATCCATCCACCCATCCATCCAATGGTCCTAGCTCCTGCCTAGCACTCTGGCCTCATTTTTTTTTTTTTTTTTTTTTTTTACAACCAATGAGATCCCTGCCTGTTCAGAGCTTGCAGTAGAGAAAGAATTTTCCATGGCTGTGCTATATATAGAATAAAGTCCTCGTCCTTTAGGTTGTGGCTAACCACCTTAACACATGATCCAATCTCCCTTTGACCTCCGTCTCCCACTGTCCACATTGCTAGCCAGGCCAAGTCGGACTCTTACACTTCTGTGCCATGGCGTTTCCCCCTGGCTGAAACGCATTTGCCTCCCGTCTGCCTGGACATCTCCTAGCCATCCTCAGAGATTCTGTTCTAATGCTACCACCTCCTGCAAGCCTTCCTGGACAATCTCACCGTGGGACCCCCGCCCCCCGCCTTTTTGCCATATAAATTTCTTGTTGCATGAATCACACTGCCTTGCGATGATTTGTATACACGTCTTTCTTTTCCCTTAAAGTCAAGGACAATGTTTTATTCATTTTTATACCCTCTGCATCTGGCATATGTAGACATTTAATAAATGTTTAAGTGCTTACTATAAGGGGTGGTGAAAGACTCAATCCAGCTGGAAGCCGAAGCCGCCCAGAAGGGTTGGAATCTCTTCCCCTTACTCCACCCTGCACGTGACCTCCCTGCACATTCTCCTGGGCTACCAAGGAGGGTCCAGTGGGTTAATGGAGGTGTTAGGGGTTGAATTCTGCCCGCCCCCCCCAATTCATACATGGAAGTCTTAACTCTCAGCCCCTCAGAATATGATTTTATTTGGAACAAGGGTGGTTGCAGATGTAATTAGTTAAGATGAACTCACACTGGAGTAGGGTGGGCCCCTACCTCAGTATGACTGCTGTCTTTACAAAAAGGAGAAATGTGGACACAGACACACACGGGGAACATGCCTCGTGGAGATGAAGGCTGAGATCAGGGTGACATTCTCCATGCCCTGGGATGCCAAGGACTGCCAGCAAGCTCCCCCTCACCCCCCAGAAGCCAGAGGAGAGGATGGGACAGGGACAGAGCCTTCCCTCACAGCCTCAGAGGGAACCAGCTCTGCTGATGCCCTGATCTTGAACTTGTGGCCTCCAGAACCAGGAGACAATAAACTCCTGTTGTTTAAGCCACTCAGTTTATGGCATTGCATGACAACGCCCCCGGAAACTACCACAGGAGAGGGAAGTGCCCAGAGAAGACAGCCGTTTTCATGCCTTTGCATGATCTAGATTCCGATCTTATTTCAAGATATCAAAAAATGACTGGAATGTGTTATAAAAATACCCATGACTTCTCTTGGTGACAAAGCCAAAGTATTGCTAGTATTTCTGTGACTTGCTGTGTACATCCACAGTTGAAGTCAATGCCCAATTTTGGCTAGCGGTTAGTGCAAATGAGGATGTGATATTTCTTTTCCCCATTCAAGTTCATGGTCCCAGGCTAAGAGCCTGTGCATAGGAATCACCCAGGGGTCTTGTTAAAACGAAGATTCTGAGCAGGCCTGGGGCAGGCCTGAGGTCCTGCCTTCCCTATAATCTCCCGCCCCGAGGCTAAAGGTCCCATGGACTGGGACACACTCTGGGTAGGAAGGTGCTGGATAATGGTCACCGCCCAGAACCATTATCAGGAATCTGAGAGCAGGAGCATCAGCTGCTGAGCCGGAGGGCGGGGTTAGGGCCTCATAGCTACTGCGTGAAGTGTCACTTCG
Organism: Plecotus auritus; assembly: GCF_963455305.1. NCBI lineage: Eukaryota > Metazoa > Chordata > Mammalia > Chiroptera > Vespertilionidae > Plecotus > Plecotus auritus. The sequence continues at coordinate 38,993,905 of NC_137778.1, forward strand.
CAGCAGTCCTGTGGTGACAAGGACGTCCCGCATCGCAGCTGGAGAGAATACGGAGGACATGCCTGGCAAAGCTTCAGGGGACCTGCCATCTCTTCAGCGCTCCAGCTTGAAGGGCTGGGCCTTTAACCGGGATCCGATGTGATCTCCAGGTACGCAGTGTCAGAACTTAATGAAATGGAAGGGCACCCAGCTAGAGTGGGAGAAGTGCTCGGTGGTTTGGGAAAACCCCACACATGGGAATGGTGTCAGAATCACGGGGTCCAGTCTATTCCAATACACGGCTGAGACACAACACTTCACCATGTCCCTTGACCCTCACGCCCTGTGCCCTGTGAGGTGATCACCACTTTGTCCTGAGAAAACCATGGCTCGGGGAGGTTTCGTGACTTGCCCAAAGTAACACAGCTAACAAGTGGCTGAGCTAAGCCTCCAACAGAGACCTCCGAGCACAAATCCCGAGGTCAGGGGGCCTGATTTAGGGTTCATTAAAAGGACTCTGTGTACCTAGGGAGCTACAGAAAGATACTCTTAGAACCTGGAGCTTAAGCCCTTGTCAAGAAAGTAAAATAGCTTGAAATGAACAAGAATTGGATACATTTGGCCGTTTACAGAAAAGATCCACTCTCACCGAGGCTGTGTAAATGTATAATGAAGAGATTGGGAAATACCCAAACCCAGGAAGGTGACCAGGACTAAAAATGTCGCCAGAGACTCGCGGCCCAATCAATAGTTCTTGAACCGGCTGAAGAAAGGGGATGGTAACTGAAGGCCTGTGGTCGGCCTGGAGCCCGAAAGGGGTGCTCAGAGGACAGAACCACTCAGTGTGTCTCCAGCTCCGCCTGCAAGACACTTCTTGGCTCTGGAGAGAGAGAGAGACTGTGCTGTGGGCCAGGCACGATTTCCTAAAGCCTTGACAGCACGTCCCTTCGCTTTGTCCCCACTATGCAGCCTTCAGATGGTTAGTTTTCTGGGTTGGCTGGATACCAGAAAGGGCATACCTGCGAGGAATGGTCACCCCTTTGACATTTGCCTTGGGTTTCTCCGTCTCTTAGAAGTTTAATGACCGTGAGTCAGTCCCTCTTGAGCTTGGTCTCCAGTCTGATTCTGGCCTCGGGTTCATCAGTGTCGTGTGAATTCCGTGACCGTAAGCCAAAGCCTCTGGAGCCGGAGCATTTGCAAGCATGTTTACTAGTAGAAACCCAGCATCTGGAACTGCAAGGCCTCCCTGGTGCACAGCGACCCTGCCAAGGTGCCCTGGGAGACCCCCAACACGCACACAGACTCTCCCTCCAGCCACATACCTGCAGGGTCCAGCGAGGTTCACAGGTCGCTTCATTGATGCCCCGCTGGGCACCCCCACCACCGGGAGCCCAGGGGAGGGTGCCCTAGAAGGCTCAGAACACACAGGCCTGTTGGAAGAGAATGATGCACAGGTACTCAGTACCCCAAGGTAGAGGGAAAGCAAGAAAGGCTCTCATCATTTTTCCTCTGCACAGTCAGATGGGCTGAGCCCGCTCCTCTCCCGGGGGAGAGAAGGAAGCAGTGAGCGCGCACAGAGGGAGACAGGGCTTGCGGGCCGCAGGAGGCTCGGTAAACACTGGAGGCTGCGTCTGGTCTCCTCCAGGGAGAAGTCACACGGGTGGGGGCAGGTCCTCCAGCTCCACTCAAGGCATGACAGTTCCCTTTTGTCTCCTTCTCCCCTCTGGGATTTAGGGAGTGATTGAGATAATTTACCAGTTAATGTGGGCAGATGGCTTAATTAAGCAAAATCGAAAGGCATTAGCAGCAGGCTCTGAGTGTGTCACTGACTCAGGGCCGTGGGACCCTGGGAGTTACCTGCCAGATGTGTCTTTGGCCCTCCGCAGGGTGTCCTGCTTGGTCCCCAGGTGCCGGGTGCAGGCTGCCCTTGGGGTGAGCTGCATGGGAATTCAGGATCCTGACTCTGGAAGCAGGTTCCTCCCACAGCCTCAGCCAGAGCTGCCTGAGCAGGTCCCTGCTCACGCTTGGGCAAAAGCCTCTGGCTTCCTGGGCAGTCCCCAGAGCTGGAGCCGGACCCGCCCCCGAGGCTGCTGGGTTCTGGGTGCGCAATCACCCTGGGGCTGGAAGCCAAGCTCCTGCCCTCGGGGAGTTCACGGCGGGTGGGGATACCAAACTCCTGGGCTTCCCAGGCGAGGCCTGAGATCCTGGTCCTAACCTGGACAATCGAGCTCACTGAGGCCTAGACAGGGAAGCCACTGACTCACCGTGAGCTGATAAGAGGCGTGAACACCGGCTTCCCAGCTTCTGTGCTGGGAGCCTGTGTGTGTGCATGTGTCACGTGTGTGCGTGTGTATGTGTGCGTGCGCATATGGGGATGAGAATACGAAAAGCACGGCTTCTCTCATCCCTCCTCCCTCCTTCCAGCCCCCCTCCTGTCTTCCTCAGTGTATGGGGTCCCTGCCTCAAGGCCGAGCCCCTTCCCATCTCTATGGCCATGGCTGAGGGAGGGGTGGGAGCCCCCAGCAGGCAGTGGCTTCCAGGTTCCACCAGAAAGGGCCCCGGAGGGTCTGCGCGTCATTTCCCGGGTGCATTCTGCTTGCACAGCTCATTAACCCAGCCTGTCTGCCGCTGGGGAGAAACCAACAACAAACCACCCTCCTCTCAGTCCCCGCCCCCAAACACCTTAAAATGATTGCCTGGCCCAGAGCCAGGAAGTGGTGATGTTTTCCAAACCGCAAGGCAACGTTTCTTGGTTCATTAGCTTCATTATTTTGCTGGCCAGACGCCCCTTCACCACGCCCACGGGGAGCCCGAGTCTTGGACGAGGATGCTTGGGGCCCTGGCGCAGGGCTGCAGCTGTTCCCTTCAAGGAGCTGCTAAGCGGGTGAAGGTCACCCGGCATCTCTGGGCGGGGAACGTGGCACAGCCCCTCAGGGAACTGTGTGGACCAGGAGTTCCCATGGGGACAGGAGGGCGGTGGCGGGGGGGGGGGGGGGCAGGAGGGGTGGTGGAGGCAGGGGAGGGTGGATCTGTAAAGCAGGGTTGGCAGGGGTATCTGTACAGCCCATCCTGACCTCTAAGTCCGTGGTCGGCAAACTGCGGCTCGCGAGCCACATGTGGCTCTTTGGCCCCTTGAGTGTGGCTCTTCCACAAAATACCACAGCCTGGGCGAGTCTATTTTGGAGAAGTGGCGTTAGAAGTTTAAGTTTAAAAAATTTGGCTCTCAAAAGAAATTTCAATCGTTGTACTGTTGATATTTGGCTCTGTTGACTAATGAGTTTGCCGACCACTGCTCTAAGTCATTCCTCTCCCACCCTGGGGACAGTCCCAGGGTCAGGCGCTGAGAAGCTAAGTCCTAACCAGGCCAACACCCTGGTCCCCGGCCTCGGCTGTCCCCTGGCCCAGGCTTGGCAGAGAGGCGGACCGCCGTCTCCCCCACCCCGTGGCCACCAAGCACAGCACCCAGACTCCTTCTCTTCCAAGGGTTTGTGAACCCCAGCTTTGGAGGCACATTGGCCTGGGCGTGAAACTGAGCTGAGTCACCCACTAGCTGAGCATCTGGGCGTGCAATTAGCTCCTCTGGGCCTCGGTGTCTGAGGAATGGGGGTAAAAAGAGAGCCGACCTATTGTGATCAACCAGTGGGTTCATGTTTATAAAGCTGTTAGAACCTAGCACTCAGTAAATGAAGGCTTCAGACGCCAAAAGCCCTCTCATCACCCCAGGGGACCAGGAAACGGATACTAAAACATAACACACGTGGGGAAGTTACGCAAGTACCAGATTCTTTCCAAGTTCCCATTCACAGCCGTCACTCCTCTTGTTAGAATAATGGAAACCAGCCTTCCCGCAGTCCCCTTTCGTACCTGAGAGTGCAGCGCGCTAAATCACCTGTCCTCCTGCCTTCCTGACCTCCCTCAGGGCGGCTCTGTCCAGCTTTAGACCAGAAGATAAGCTAAGATCAGAGACAATCCAGTCCCCGGAGCCAAGGGGGCAGCGTGCACCGGAGGGAGATTACAAGCTGGGAGGCTCTTCGTTCATTCGACAAACTTTTTTGAGCCTCTCCCGCGTATACTGGGAATAGACTAGTGCAGTGGTCGGCATACCACGGCTCGCGAGCCACATGCGGCTCTTTGGCCCCTTGAGTGTGGCTCTTCCACAGAATACCACAGCATGGGTGAGTCTATTTTGAAGAAGTGGCGTTAGAAGAAGTTTAAGTTTAAAAAATTTGGCTCTCCAAAGAAATTTCAATCATTGTACTGTTGATATTTGGCTCTGTGGACTAATGAGTTTGCCGACCACTGGTCTAGTGAATGAAACGGACCTTGTTCTTGCCCTCATGGAACTTGCAATCTAGTTGAGGGTCTCTTGCCTCTCCCAACTGCTGCCATATTCACTTGAACAGTTCAGAGGCCATGATGGCAAATTGGTTAAAATTAGAATGCCATCTCTGGTCAATGGGAAGTGGCAATGCTGTCTGTAGCCATGCTCCAGTTCAATGGGGAAGAGGTTTGTGATTGACTAGTGATGTCTGCCACGGGTGCAGAAGAGAAGTGGTACCATGTTGAACGTTTCCTTGAATGACAAATCCTGGAATAAAAGCTCACAGCCTGCATCCTGATAGCCCTTTTAGCACTGAATCCAATTCTCCTTGAGTCCCCAGCTCAGATAAAGGTGAGTCTTGCAGCTGGCAGACCTAAGTCCCAAAGGAGGAAAGAAATGGACAGTGAAGTAAGATCCCACTCTCGGGCGCCTGACAGTTGGGAACAGAGTTCACCAGATAATGAGAGAAATCTGGCAGTGAGATAAGTCCAGAGACAAGTGACAACCTAGCCAACGGGTGGACTGATGCCACCATGGCCTCTGTCCCCACTCCCATCAGGCTAAGTGGGAATGCCTTTCTCGATGACGAACGTTCTCCTCATGTTGGGGATGATACATAAGGTGAGAGCAGATGGCCCTGGGTCTTGGCTTGGAAGCTGAGACCCAGGAGGTAGGGACAAAAGCAAGGTTCCATCCTAGTACCCGAGACAGGAGCCTTGGTCCTTGCCATCAAAACTCGGGGGGGGGGGGTCCCCATTATGCATGCTCATGTGGGTCTGTAATACTCATGCAAAAGGGCAGATACGCTTGTACCTCGGAGGGAACTTAGATCATGAACTCAGGGTTTCTCAGCCTAGACACCTACAGACATCTTAAGACAAAGAATTTTTCATTGCCAAAGGCTGTCCAGTGCACTGTAGGGTGTTTGGCAGCATCCGCGGGTAGCAGTGGCAGCGCATACTGTTACAACAAGAACATCTCAGGTGCTGTCCACTGTCCCCTGGGGAGCAAAGGCATCCTCCTGGTGGACAGGCAGACTCCAGTCATCTCAATTTATGGCTAAAGAAGCGGAGGTCCCGTGGGGTGACCTGGCCAAGGAACCTTGGCCTTGTTCTCTGGGGACTCTCCCTGGAGAGTTCTTCTGTAACGCCTCACACGGAAGCAAGGGTCTTGCAAACATGCACCTAATGGGGTCGTGCAACTTCGAGTACAACAACTATCTAAAATACTTTTATTTATTTAAAAAAATACTTTCCTTGTTCTCCTTCAGTTAGAGTCAACGTGTGTTTTGTTGTTTTCAATCCTCACCAGAGGGTATTTTTCATTGATTTTTAGAGAGAGTAGAAGAGAAAGGGAAAGACAGAGAGAAACATCGATGTGAGAGAAACACATCGATTGGTTGCCTCCTGCATGTACCCCAACCAGGGCCCGGGCTGGGGAGGAGCCTGCAACAGAGGTCTGTGCCCTTGACTGGAATCGAACCCGGGACCTTTTGGTCCTCAGGCTGATGCTCAACCACTGAGCCAAACCGGCTGGGGCTATCTAAAAACCCTGTAGGGTTAGCCTCCACTGACTTGCAGGGCCTTCTCCAGGTGGGGCAGGGCTGGAGCCCTTCCCAGCATTGCTTCCCACTCAGCCCTCCCTGGAATCCGTGTAGAACGAAAGGTACCAGGCTCCAGAGGTGGGAAGTCGCCCCCAGCGCCCGTGGCTGTCCTGCTGGCTCAAATGGCAGATTTTTTTTTTAAATATATTTTATTGATTTTTTACAGAGAGGAAGGGAGAGGGATAGAGAGTTAGAAACATCGATGTGAGAGAAACATCGATCAGCTGCCTTCTGCACACCCCCTACTGGGGATGTGCCCGCAACCAAGGTACATGCCCTTGACCGGAATCGAACCTGGGACCTTTCAGTCCGCAGGCCGACGCTCTATCCACTGAGCCAAACCGGTTAGGGCTCAAATGGCAGATTTTACACGTCTTGGTATCGAAGGGAAACGAGGACTTGATTTCACCAGGACGGAAAGAACTCCTAGGCTAGTAGCGGGTGAGCTATTTCAGGGGCGGAGAAGGTGACTGAGTAAGAAACGTGGTGGGCTGTCCATTTCACTAGTAAACCTCCTTTTCTTCTTCTTAAAGGATGTCCTGCTGTTCATTAGCGAGAGCCCAGAGTTGCCCATGGCCTTACAAGTGGCCCCAGGAATAAATAGCGTGATCTCTCTATTATCTCCCTCACGCAGGCGAGACCTGCTCCCGCTAGGCTAGTTCACATTCCCGCTAAAAAGCAAGCAATGTCAAAGGCACGTGGCTGGCCCTGACCATTTGTAATGTTCTTTCTTGATCTCATTTCTAATACCACCCCTATCCCTGAGCGGGAGCCCCTGTGATGGCTGAGACAGTGAAAAGGGGATGCTAAAGTGAGATTTTGCAGGGTGTGGGGTGTAGGTAATGCAGAGGTTTCCAAAGAAGAGGACAGTTTACCGGCTCTTTGCAATTCGCCTAACCTCGGGTCTCTGACTAATGAAAAATGTGGGAGGCGCATTGGTAAATACACCGGAGCCTGGTCTCACCGCTGTGGAGAACTTACTGGGAGAACTGCCTGTCATCGACTCAGTTCCCTGCTTGTCGATCTTCAGTTCGCTTTTGGCTTCGTGACATGATATTGGATCTGCGCGAGGAATGAAGCTGTTGGCGCTCTCAGGACAAGTGCCCTTCTCTCTCTGCCCAAAGACGATGCTCTTGCATTCGGCTGCACTCGAGGGTCAGCTCTTACCAACTAACCTTCTAAGAGATGGCTGGTAAATCTAAATTGTCTTGAGAAATGTCGCTCCAAACCTGGAATCGAGTGTTTCTTGGGTGGTCTTGAGGCTGAGTATTGGGGCAGGAGGTTGGCTTAGGTTTTTAATGGTCAATATATTGTGGCACGGGTGCCAGGTACCAACATCTCTGCTCTGCAAGGGTTTCTGTCGAGGGGTCCAGGTACCCATGGGGGCTGGTCAGAATTCCTCGCCTTCCGACAAAGCTAGAGACACGACGGTTCATCGGTCTTGTTTGTCTGGCCACCATGAAGACCACCCCCTTTCTACTCGCTCATCTTTTATGCTTACAGGTCGCAAAGCATGCATTCGGTTCTTGGTGACATTCCAGTCCTGGGAGTATTCAGGTCCCCCTATAACCGGCTAGACCAGGGGTGGGCAAACTTTTTGACTCGAGGGCCACAATGGGTTCTTAAACTGGACCGGAGGGCCGGAACAAAATCATGGATGGAGTGTTTGTGTGAACTAATATAAATTCAAAGTAAAGGAGCGGAGGGGAGAGCAAGAGAACCGGATAGAACAGCCGGATCCGGCCCGCGGGCCGTAGTTTGCCCAAGGCTGGGCTAGACTCTCAGGTCTGGGTGACCCCCTCGGGACGGGAAGAACATGCAGTGACCTTCAGGAAGGCTGGGTTAGCTACTGGCTCTGCTCACAGAGGATTGGCTTTATCTATCAGCCCAGGGGTTCCTCCCCATAGACATCACTCACCCATACCCGGAGGGGACTCCTTGCCCCTCCAGGGATCTGAGCGGCTTCACCTACATTCCTCACCTCTCCCTTGTCTCCTTTTACGGCCCAGGAGCATATATTTCCAAGATTTGTTGCTCAGGGCCGGGGTGACCATCAGAGAACCCCAAAGAGCAACACAGTTCAAACCCACAGCCCAGACCTCCCACTCACTTCCTGAGAGCCAGGCTCCGCACGGGCCTCAGTGCGGGGAAGAGATGATAACCCAGGGTTCCTGTTCTTTCTGGTCTCTCATCTCATAGAAGAAACCAACACAGAGATAAAGAGCTCCCATGGGAGGCAGACCACAAGGAAGGCTTAGCCCTGGCCAGTGCGGCCCAGTTGGTTGGGTGTTCGATTCCCAGTCGAGGCACATGCCCTGGTTGTGGGCTCAATCCCTGGTAGGTGGCATTCGAGAGGAAGCCGATTGATGTTTCACTCTCACATTGATGTTTCTCTCTCTCTCTCCCTCTTCCTTTCTCTCTCTCTAAACATCAATAAAAATATTTTAAAAACAAAGGCCTAGTCACAGTCCCAACCAACCAAGTGCTCACGTGTTTGTCTCCCTCACTAAACTCGGGGAAGAAACTGTCTCCGTTCTCTGTTTCCTCGGCACGAAACCCAGGGTCAGGCTATATCTGTACACGATAAACGCTCCTGGAATGAATGGAGGGGCCAGTTGAGGAAACACTGGTTCCTGGGACCCAGCCAAGCCCACGGAAGCCACTCTCTCGCTCGAACTAGATGCCTGTCCTCGTTTAGCTCCCGGGCTCACTTTCTCCAGGAAACTTTCCCTGCAGTTACAGGAGCGTCCCTCCTTCCTCTCCTCCCTCTGCTCCTTAATGATCTCTCATTCTGCCAAGCGATTGTCAGGGGAACTGTAGAGACTTAGGCAGATATTGCCACGAGCTCCAGGGAGGTTGGGGAGTGATCGTTGTTATAATACATGAAATCAGATTATGTGGAGATAAAGGCATTTTAGGACGGATTTACTGGATGCAGAGGACAGAAAAGCACTCATGCAAGCCGGAATAAAGGAGGCGGACAAAGTGCAGCCCAGTTTCTTAGAAATTGGATCTGGGGAGTCGGAACTCTCTCTGGTTCTCGGTCTTGGGGGCTCCACGGTGTCTCATGTATTTGCAAGTGTGTGTCCTTCTCGCTTCGGCATCCTCAAGAAGCTGCTCTGCCTCCTGGGACTTCAGCCTGTCCACAGCTTTGGTTTGTGGGTGCGGTCCCCAACTCTCCACCACCTTTCGATCCTGATGGAGGTCTGGCCACATAGAACTTACTCAAAATTCCTTAGAGGGTGAATCTGATTGGTCACTGAGAAGCCAATGGCTTGTTCAGCACGGAGAGGGCCCTATTCTGATCCAATTGGCTGTAGCCAGGGTCTTGTGGAATAAATATGGCAGTTTAGGGCTCTCCTTTCAGTAGGCTTTCTAGACTAAGACAGATCTCAGAGAGAAAGAGAGAGAGAGAGAGAGAGAGAGAGAGAGAGAGAGAGAGAGAGAGAGAGAGATATCTCCAGGCACCCCAGAACAAAACTATGTTAGGTCAGTCTTGAAGTCATCAAAACTGTGGCAGGAAGAGGGCAATTATCCTTGTCACGGTGTTGATGAGCTCGAGGCATCATGGGTAATGATGGGTGATTGTGCCATGTAAGCTTTGGGTCACTGTTAGCCTTTTATATGTAAGCAGAGCCTCCTCCTCCTCCACCACAAGCTGCCTCCCTGAGTCACTCACTGTACAGCTGTCAGCAAAGGGGAAGATTCCGGAATCATGTGATGGGACAGTCTCCTCCCCCACTCCAGAGCCTACCCCCTTCTGCCATAGCCTAAACCAGAAACAGCTCCACATGGCTGTTTGCTTCCCAGCAAAACTGGGTCTAATGTTTCCAGGAGCAGCTAGCCCACTCCTGTGGGAATGGTCTTGCGATGAAGGAGAAGGGGGGGGTCCCTGTGCACCCCACTTGAGGTTTAAAGCCCTGCAGCCAGAGGCTACATAAATACAGCTATTTTGGATAGGAATGAACCAGCCCAAACAGTTCTGGGCTCCAATGAGTCTGGCTTCCCATTTTTAGCTTTTTACTCTTTAAGAGAAGTTTTCTAGGCTAGATTTTCATGATGAGCTGCCAGGATTCTGATTCAAAACTGCTCTCAGCACAGTCCGAGACCTGGGCTCCACTTTTATCTCTGCTACTGCAGCTGTGTGGCCACCGGCAAGTCCCTGCCCTACCCATGGCCTCGGATTTGTCCGCTGCAGGAATTTGGAGTAGGTCTGTTTTTTCCTTCTTGACCATCCTTATCCACCTTCACCAGGATGGGGAATATCTGCATCTCCCACACATCGCTGGCAGAAATGCAAAATAATACTTTGGAAAACAGTTTGGCAGTTTCTTAAAAGTGAAGTATATACTTACCTTACAACTCAGAAATCCCATCCCTAGGTATTTACCCACGAGAGAAATGAAAACATATGCCCACAGAAAAACCTCTACACCAATGGCAGCTCTAGTCACAACTCCAGTCTCAGGCAATTGTGACTGGAAACAACCCAAATGCTCTTCAGCTGAGGGCTGGATGAACAAACTGTGGTGCATCCAGACTTCAGAATAGCACCTAGCACAGCAAAGGAACGCGTTACTTCCACGTGCCAGGACATGGATGAATCTCACAAGGACTAGGCTGAGCAAAGCAGCCAGGCTCCAGGTCCCACCTCTGCGGTGTTCTGGAAAAGACAAAACTAAAGGGGAGAAGAACCCCCGCCTCCCCCCGTTGGTGGTTGGTAAGAGATGTGGCATGAGAGAACCTTTGGGGAGATGGAATTGTTCTGTATCTTATTCGTGCTGGACATTCGACAGATGACTAGTAGGTGCTTGTCAAAAGTCATAGAGCTGGATGCTAAAAAAAGGTACATTAATTCCACCTCCGTAAAACTGACGGGAAACAAAACGATACAGCCACGTGGTTTAGCGACTGTGGTAGAGGAAGGCCTAGGGGCCTTGCTTCCTCTGAAGGTGCCCTGTCCTGAGGGTGAGGACATGGGAAGAGCAGCGAGGAGGATTCAAATGGTGACGGAATGCAGAAGGCCTGGTCCCGCTGAAAGGAGGAGAATAAGGAAGACCGAGGCCAAGGGCATGGCCTAATCCTGAGAGAGGCTGAAATGAAGTGTCCCTGTTCAGCAAAGGGAGCAGGAGCCAGATTCTAAATGTATTCAGGAGTGTGTTTATGTGGGGAGCATGGGGGTGGTATGAGGAATGTTCAGGAAGGAAGTGGAGGCCGTGGGGAACAAGGACGGGCCTTGGAATCGGCTGAACCGACGTGTGTGAGCACAGCCCTGAGCCAGAAATGCTCTTTGGTGCCTGGGAGCTCACCAGTTTGCTTCAAAGAAAACCCCTAGACAGCAACTACAATATAAATAGCAGACAGGCAAATGCAAGCCTCTTCTGCAGCAGAATGGAGCCAAGATGCTGGCCCAGAAGCAGCCAGAAGGCCTGCGGGGAGGTCCAGCAGCCGCCCTGCTGGCCCCCAAGCCCTCCCAGTTGCCCCTCAGCTCCCAGAAGGTCCCTCTCTGCAGCAAACCCCCTGTCCCCCTCCCCCCGCCCCCCGCCCCCCGCCCCCCCTAAGGTGCCTGAGCCAAGCAACCACAGGAGTGAGGACGCGCAGCCCTCCCCCAGGACACACCGCAGAGGCTCATGGGCGCTTGCTGGTGGAAACTGTGGAGACCTCTGGGGTTGCACCGGTTGTTGTGCTGCAGGCCCCTTGGCAGATGCTGCTTGCTCAGCCTGGCTGAGGAGAGAAAGTGGGGTGCCCCGGGGGAACTACCCAGGAGATGGTGCGGGACCTCAAAAAGAGCAAACACCCCATGCCAACGGTCATCAAGGCCTGGGGTCCTCAGGGGACGAGGACCTCCTGCTATTCAGGCGCATTGGGGTACAGATGCCAAGGATTTCAGGGGGAGAAATGGGGCCGATCATCAAGGGGAATTTGAACAAAGGGGGGGGCGGTCAGTCGGGGCCAGGGAGTAGTGACCTCAGCTGTGGCCAGCATAGCTAAGAGACTGGGCTCCACTGCTTGGGTTCAAACCACAGGCCTGTCACTTGGGGACCGTGTGTCTTTGGGCAAGTTGTTGAACCTGCCTGCGCCTCATTTGCAAAATGGGGAGAGTCCCCACCTCCCAGGGTCAATGGAGAGACAAGGGAGCTGCCCAGGTTTAGAGGAAGCCTGGCAAGAGTGAGGACTCAGTAGCAGATTGCCCCTCCCAGCCCTGTGCCAGGAGCCTTTCAGGGTCTGCTCGGTTCAGTGCAGCCTCACTGGCTCCTGCAACCACGTGGGCATCTGGACCACAGCCTGATGAGCCACTTACCATTCTTTTTTTTTTTTTAAATATGTTTTTATTGATTTTTAGAGAGGAGGGAAGAGGGAAAGAGAGATAGAAACATCAATAATGAGAGAGAATCATTGATCAGCTGCCTCCTGCACGCCCCACACTGGGGATCGAGTCCACAATTTGGGCAGGTGCCCTGACCAGGAATGGAACCGTGACCTCCTGGTTCATAGGTCAATGCTCAACCACTGAGCCATGCCGGCCGGGCTCTTTTATTTATTTTTATTTTTTTGCTGTCACTGGAGACCCAGGAAGACTGAAAATTCTACTGTTCACTCATCTGCCACTTGCAAACCCGTTTTCCAAGTCTTCCTGCCCAGCAGGAGCCTGAACACTTTTATAAAGGAAACATTCTTCTGGGGACTTTCAAAGCGTAGGGGAGGCACAGGGTGAAGAGGTTCCAGGATAGCACCCGTACATGATGTTTTGATGTGGCAACTGCTTTTGTACTGTTTTCCTCTCTTCTTCTCTTCGATGCCGAGTCCCTTTTAGAGTCCCAACCTGCCTCATTTGTCCTAAGGGCAACACGACGTAGGGACTTTCTTCCCACTCATGCTCCCAGGACCAGTGGGGGAGCTTTCTCAAAGGGGAGGCAAAGCCCAGAGGGAAACAGATGTTGGGAAGTGGCCCCCACAAAGGAAGATCCCCCCAGTTCCCATCTCACTCAAAGCTTGGAGGAGTTTGGCTTTATGGAGACGGTGTTTTTCTGGCCTGTATGTACTTCCCAGGGTAGTCTTCCCACTGCACGAGCTGGGATTTTTTCTCTACGTGTAAAATTTGACCTGAAACTCTCAGGCTCCCACATGGAATGACCCCCTGTGACCAGGCTCCTTTACGTAAGGGCCACTTTAAACCCCAGAAACAACTGTGGGTCAGATGATGGCCCTGTTTGGAGCGACCCACATATTTCTGGGTGTCTGGCTGCCCGCGCTGTCCAGACCTGCTCCTACTTAGCCTCGGTAATCCTTGCTGGGTGAAGGACGCCAACATAAACATCAGTCACTCTGTCTCCGCAGCAGACATCTTAGATGGCCAGCGTGTGTCGGCCACGGGAAGTAAATAGCCCTAATATTAGCCCAGACGTGCAGACATGTCCCCCAGCAGGTGTGGGGAAGGGGCCCCTTAGGTTCTTAGGTATTTTTACAGCTTACCTCATGCACCCAACCCTCCCAGGCTGTCGCTAAGTGTATTTTGGTCCAGAACGGCAGTTATTACCGTAACTCTTACCTCAGCGATGAGCCAGCACTGGCCCTCAGGCCCCTGGGCTCAGGGTGGCCGGCTGTCCCCACAGCAGGCTGAGCAGCCCATGTCTCCTGACCCCACGCGTCCCCTCTGCCCCCAGGCAGCCAGTGATTCTGTCCCTCCACCAAAGTGTGCACATGCCTGATGCGGACAAGTGACCACACGGCCCCAGATCACGCTGTCACCAGTGAGCACTGACCGTGCCGGCAGTCACACTGCGCAGTGAGGCCGCGGCTGCGCACAGCGGGCTGGGTGGTTCACAGGGCTCCGTTCTCGGCGCGGGCTACATGGGGGCTCAGGGTCCACGCTCACAGGGTTGAGAGACAGGACATCCCCATCAGTAGTGCCGACAGTCCCCGATGTGCAGATAAGTGCTGTAGAAACGCTCTCCGGGGACCCGGGGGCCAGGCCAGGGAGGCAAGAAGGACATGGGACATGAGCGGGTCGGTGCAAACCCAGACCTGCTGAGGAGGGAGGAGAAGCTCCGGGAGAAGAATCCGGAAAGGCGGGTTGATGAGGTCGATGGAGACCAGGTCTGGCAGGCACACAGCTGTACTGCATAGAAGTTAGGGTTTCCCTTGGGCTCATGAGGGAGCCAGAGAAGGTTGTTAAAGAAACAGGCCTCAAAATAGAGGCTATCCCTGGCCAGTTGGCTCAGTGGATAGAGCATCAGACTGCGAACCAAAGGGTCCCGGGTTCGATTCCGGTCAGGGGCATGTACCCAGGATGCAGGCTCCTCCCCGGCCAGGCCCTGGTTGGGGCTCGTGCAGGAGGCAACCAATCGATGTGTTTCTCTCACATCGATGTTTCTCTCTGTCTCTCCCTCTCTCTTCTACTTTCTCTAAAAGTCAATGGAAAAATAACCTCAGGTGAGGATTAAAAGAAAAAAGAAAAGAAAAAAAATAAAGTGTTAAAAAAAATAGCCCTAACCGGTTTGGCTCAGTGGATAGAGCGTCAGCCTGCGGACTGAAAGGTCCCAGGTTCGATTCCAGTCAAGGGCATGTACCTTGGTTGCGGGCACATCCCCAGTGGGAGGTGTGCAGGAGGCAGCTGATTGATATTTCTCTCTCGTCGATGTTTCTCTCTATCCCTCACCCTTCCTCTCTGTAAAAAATCAATAAAATATATTTAAAAAAAAAAATAGAGGCTAGAGGCTGGGCTCCCTCCTGGCCGGAGCTTGATTCCCAGTAACAAGCATGGTACCTGCAGAACAACCCTAGGGTCGGGGCTGGGTGGGTGCGGAGGCAGACAACCAACTGCATAACACAGTATGCAGCAAGCACCACATAATTGCTCTCCCACCCGAAGTCTGTTCCTTTAAGCAACGTTTTCATACTTACTTACTATGTGGCATATACTATTCTTTTTTAAATAAAACAGTGTCAAAACCGGTGGAGACTTCTCATTTGAAAGATTTTAAAACAAGTTATGGAATTCTGTTTCCAGCTCTTTCTTAAGGTACAGATGTGGGAGATTTATTTTATTTTTTTTTTTAGATATATTTTATTGGTATTTCACAGAGAGGAAGGGAGAGGGATAGAGAGCTAGAAACATCGATGAGAGAGAAACATCGATCAGCTGCCTCCTGCACACCTCCCACTGGGGATGTGCCCGCAACCAAGGTACATGCCCTTGACCGGAATCGAACCCGGGACCCTTCAGTCCGCAGGCCGACGCTCTATCCACTGAGCCAAACCGGTTTCGGCAGATGTGGGAGATTTAAAGGCCTGACCAGCAGGGCTTTGGGCAAAACTGGGTAACAACGGAAACATCCCAACATCTGTTTTCAAGTGCGTGTTCCTTAGCACGAGTATATTTTTCTAAGAGACGACAAAGCATTTATCTGGAAGGGGCAGATTAAAAGTGTTCATTAAAACAATCTAATAGGCATTTGTCCTCACAGCGGAGGGCAATAAAGACGGAACATTTGTCTTCCTAGGGGAAGCCTGGGATTGCTCTGTGAGTTGGTGACTGTCTTAAGAACTTGCCATGAGACCGTAAAGAAGGACATCTCACCCTTTGCCACAGCAGGGAGGGACCTGGAGAGCGTTATGCTAAGTGAAATGAGCCAGTGGAGAAAGACAAGAACCATATGATCTCACTTACATGTGGAAACTAACAAACAAAATAGAAACAGACTCGTATATACAGAGAACAGACTGACAGCTGTCGGGGAGGTGGGGGGGGTGGGGAGGGGGGCGTGGGGAGGCTGGGTGAAAAAAGGTGAAGGAATTAAGAAAAAAAAAAAACCCACAAAACACTCATAAACACGGACAACAGTATGGTGATTACCAGAGGGAAAGGGGTGGGGAGGTAGAAGAAGGGACAGATGGGATAAATGGTGATGGAAGGTGAACACACGATATAATATACAGGTGATGTCTCATAGAACGGAACACCTGAAGCCTAGGAATTTTATTAACCGATGTCACCCCAATAAATTCAATAAAAATAAAAATTAAAAAAATAAAGGTTTGGAGACTTTGCAAAATTCACCTCCCCCCAAAAAAGAACTTGCGTGAGAAAAGTGGGAGCCTCTCTGCACGTGGAGGCGGCAGGAGTCAGGGCGTGGGCGCCAGCCTTGGTCTGCTGTGGCGCTCCTCGACGCCCTTGACCTCCCCGACGGGTCCTTGAGGAGGAGAGGTCCAGCGCATAACTAACCCGCCACCCGTGAGCGGCTGTGCAGAGGCTGAGCCTCCTGCCGACCCATGACGCCCACCCCTGCTGAGCAGCGTGACTCCAGGTGGGCGTGGGTTTCAGCCGGGGGTGGGGGGGTGGGGGGGGGCATGTGGGAGGCGTTCCTGGACAAGATGAGCTGGGGGGCGGGAGCTGGAGGCTGGCAGCGGCGGAGGCTCAGGGCTGGGGAGCTGGCTTTGCATGAAGCTATGATTTGCTCCGGCTCTTTGGAGGATTTGCCACTTCTGCTCCAAGCCCCTTCCAAGAGTGACATCCACAAGGCCTGTCCATTTCATTCAGAAGGAACGGAATTGCTGTTTTGTTCAAATCCCGTTTTAAGAATTTTTGCACGGTCCTCATCAAAGTAGTATAACATGGGCTGGAGGAGGAGGGATGAGTGGTTTTGTGTGTGTCTTCTCATTGTCCAATAAACATACACACATTGCACGACGTTTAGAAAGTGCAGAAGAGGATAAGCAGAAGACAAAGACCCTTCATAGATCTCAGGACCCGTGTCTCTGGTGAGGACAGCTGCAGGTAAACCTTAGCTGACCTAGTGCCTGACGCTGTGGGTGTCCAGTGACAGTTTGGGGCAGCAGGGTTCTCTGCAAAGAGCTTGGGGTGATGTGAAGAAGAGTGGGCAAAAGAACCCTGGCCTTCACCCGCCAGCTCCCCGCGCGACCGAGATTCGGGCTCTCTCTGGGCCTCCGTTTATGTTCTGTGAAGCTCGAGGGTCGGGCTAAACGCTCTCTAAGAGCTCCTTGGGGGTCGTATCCCTCTGAGTCTATGGACGGACAGACCTGAGCACTCCTCTGGCTCCATCTCTTGTTAGCTTAGCAACGCTAGGTGGGTCACATGGCCTTTGGAGCCTCAGAATTGTCATCTCAGCTGCCTAGCGGATCCGGCGCACGGGGAGTGTTGGTTGAATGAATAGGAAGGTGGGGTCCACACCACCCGTCTCGGCTGCCTCCCGGATGACAGCAAGGACGAAACGAAACAGCCCTGCAGGAAAGAGCGTGTCACTGTAATTCCGTGGCTCCAGGACTAGGCTGACCTGGGCCCCCCGCCCCCCACAGAGCTTGTGTTCTAGGTGTTTGTCAGGACTGGCTTCTGCTACAGAACGGCCCTGCCGCCTTCCACCCC
The DNA here is from genome assembly GCF_963455305.1 of Plecotus auritus. NCBI lineage: Eukaryota > Metazoa > Chordata > Mammalia > Chiroptera > Vespertilionidae > Plecotus > Plecotus auritus. The sequence goes on from NC_137778.1 coordinate 39,011,191, forward strand.
AGGCAGCTCCCCGGCAGCGTCTTGGATGGCCAAAGCCCTTGGGCGAAGGAACGGGCAGAGAACCAGCCAGTTCTCCGGCAGGTGTGAGGAAGACAGTCCACCCCTCCCTGGACCAAGTTCCAGACGCGGCGTCCTCCATCCCTCAGCTGACCCCTCTGGGGACACCAGGGACGTCTGCCATCCTCGGCCTTCAGGAGGGGGAGCGTGGCCATCCAGGGAGCTCCTGGCTTCCCATTGGCCCAGAGATCTACCTGGGCCGCTGTTTCTCAACAGGAAGTTCGGTTGCCCTGGCACTCAATCTCCATGGCAACCCTTGCTTCTGAGACACTGAGTAGAAACTGCTGGTGTGGGGAGGCCAGTAGCAGAATACTGATTTGCCCGGTGTCTGTAACGACAGCGGCATCTCAGTACCTTTCCAGATACCCAACGAGCTAAAAATACCCCCGGCTCTGCCTAGGGCCCTCCGGCCGGGCTAAGCATCTTCAAGTGCATCTGGCTGACAATGACCTGCGCGTGTTAGTTATCTCCCTCAGCTTGGGCTCGGGGAACTTGGAGTAGGGCGCTGCATGTAAAATCACAGAGCGCAGGTGTGGCGTGGGGAGTAATATGTTGGAGAGAAGGTGGGGAAGTGAGGAGGCCCGCTTGAGAGGAAACGGAGAGGTTCCGGGGGGGGGGGCGGGGGGGCGGGGGGACAGTGAGCAGCGAGCACACTGAACCCTGACTCCCTGCAGGACTCAAGCGAACGTGGTCCAGCTCCGATGACCGGCATCTGCTCATTTACTCACTCAACATACGTAGCTTGAGTCCCGCTCTGTTCCCGGCTGTGCCAGGCACCGGGGTGACGGGTGTGAAAAAGAGGGCACGTATGTTCTTTGCTCTCACCAGAGTCTACGGAATGTTTGAAATCGGCGTTATTTCTGAACGTGCGGGCATCCCGGGTATGCGGCAGGATGTCTCCTTTGCTAGGCAGTGAGTCTCTCAAGCTTGGCGGAGCTTCAGCACATAGTAGGTGATGAGCTAATACGGCAGGGACTGGGGCAGGATGGAGGTGAATGGTGTGGCTGTTGCCGCTGTGGCCTGTGCTACCCCGAGACAGCGGGCCTCTCTGTGGGCCTCCCCGGGGCTCCAGCCAGCCCGGCAAAGGCCGCGCTCAGGCTGTGAGGTACTGTATTCGGCATAGAAGCGTCTACCGCTCCACTGACACCTGTTCAGGGAGCTCAGTATAAAGTGACAGGTTGAATGAATTCCTAGTCCCCTTGGCAGGATGGACAGACAGCCCTCCCCCACCCGTCTCCTTCCCGTAATCCTGCACATGTCCTTCAATTAATTCTGCATTTCCCAGAGCAGGAAGCTGTGCGGTGTAGAACAAGCAGTCCCTGCCAGGCTGCTCACAGAGCAGGTGTCCCACACTCAGATGGAAGTGACACGGCTCTTTGGGACTGTTCTGGGATGTATGCAGGCACAGGAGGGTCCCACGAATGAGGCACCAGGTGGAGGGGGCCGTCGTGACCCGACCACCCTCCTAAGCCTCAGGGGGTCAGATCCTGCAGCTGAGTGGCTGGCTTGGAACAGAGAGAAGGGCTTGGGCTCCTGGACACACCCCAAGTCCTTCGGGCTGGCTGGCTGGGATGGGAATGGTTCCATGCAACCCAATCCTTCTTTTCCATAAAGCGGATATGCCCAGTCGGGGCACCCACTGCCCCAGGGGGCCCATCGCTCTGCTTCTGGCTCCTTCCTGCAACTCTGTGGGCAAAACAATGGCACCTCCGTCTTCCCTGTGTCCTCTTTCGAGGGGGGCAGGTGCAGGCCTGTGAAGGTTTTCCTTTCCCCGCCGGCTGGAGGAAGGATGTGGCTGTGGGGATGATCTGTAACTGATCACCTGTCCTTACTGCACCGCCCTGCGGGAGGCAGGGGCCTGCAGACCCCAGGCCTGGCATGGACCCTTTGGGGGGCACTGGGAGCATCTGCTCTTGGACCAGGACCTCACTGGCCGGGCGCTGGACGCATCCAAGGCTTCACCTGAGATGCTTCTTACACCTTAGCTATGGCTAGCCCTGCAGGCCCTGCACCCACCTCACCAGGCTCTCAGGAAGACGCATCAAAATCATAGACATTCAGGCCTTGGCCGGGGAGCTCACTTGGTTAGAGTATCATCCCAATGTGCCAAGGTTGCGGGTTCGATCCCTGGTCAGGGCACGTACAAGAAGCAACCAATGAAAGCATAAATGAGTGGAACAACAAGCTGATGTTTCTCTCTATCTCTATCTTCCTCTCTCTCTTTCTCAAGTCGATTTTAAAAAAAGATAATGGTATTCAAATGCTTTGAACAATAACAAACACATGTGCGGAATTGATTCAACACCTACGTTGCTTGGCACAGAGCGGGATGATGTGACAGAGACAGAAGGGGCGGCCTCTACCCCCGGGAAGCTTGTATCCTCAGGGTTGACCTCTCCGGTCCGCAAGCAATGCGGCCTCTCCGATGGCGGGCTGCTGTTTAGGGAAGGCAGGAACAAGGCCCACACTGCGATGAGCCGAGGACCACAGACAGATCATAATTAAGTGCCTTCTGTTTACTAAATGCCACAGGAGAGTGGGAGGGGAGGAAGGGCCCGACGTGTGGAGGAGGTGCTGTGGAGGAAGCCCGTTTAGGCTGCGCTGCACCGGAGGACGGTGAAGACAGTGGTCACTCCAGAGCTGGCGAGAGGATGGGTGTGGAGGGTGAGGGGCCCCAGTGTGGGTGCTAGGAGGGAAGACAGCCTGCCCGAGGCAGTGGGGGATAAGACTGTAAACATCGGTCTGGGCTCCGAGGTCAGGTCTGTCACTTAGCAGTAGTTTGCCCTGGACACGCTCAGTCAGCAAAGCTGACAACAGTACCGCCCTGAAACGGCCCGGGGGAAGGTCGTGTTGGATCCAGGCGGGGCTTCTGCAACTCCCCAGGTGCCTGATCCGCCGAGATAACGTCTACGTCTCCGTCTCCGAACCTCGGATGTCTCCTCTTCAGAGAGGGGGTTACACCTCCTCCAGAGGGTGGGGTTAGGTTAAATGAGCTGATGTCCGGTGGGGTTAGGTTAAATGAGCTGATGTCCGTGAAATATGGGCCCAGAGGAGATGCCCAGGGGGTGTGATAAGCCAGGCCCTCTTAGGGAAGTGGGAGCATTGGGAGGATTTGCGCCAAGAGGCAGGGTCTGCCCTGAACCCTCTATTCTCTCTCCCTCTGACCCAGGAACCACGTTTCTGAGTGCTCCCGTATCAGGAGGGAGAGCCCAGTGGGAGCACACCCTCCTGGAAAACCGGCTAACCAGTTCCCCGGAGTCACCCAGGGCAGCCACAGCCCTGAGGGGGGGACTTACATCCCTTGAACCCAATCACCCATCTAACGGCCATGACCGAGGCAAGGCAGGGACTCGGAGAGGGCTCCCTCTAGCAGCCTGGATGGACGATCAACCTCATTTCTTCGTTGGAAAGAAAAAGAAATCACTTTAGTGGATTCATTTTCTTGCGGGCACACTGCGTCACAGAGTCTGCCCATCCGCCTCCGGCCGAGGCCTGGAGGGTAAACAGATGCACTCAGGCTGCCAGGGCCACTGGGCCCCTATATGAAGAGTGGGGGCGGGGGACCCAGGGCCTCCCCCACCCCTGGAGCAACCAGACAGCTCAGCATCATGGGCGTGGTCTCACCATAGGGGGACCCCTCCTGGAACCCACGTGGTCAGGTATGCAACATGGCATGAGCAAGGACCCTGGGCCGAGGACAGAAATACTGCCCTCGAATCTCCTTCACAGATGAACTGAGCGGCCGGCGAGGGCCTTCACTTTTCATTGCATTTCTTTGCCTGCACGATGGCACGGGGCCCTCCCAGGCTCGTCCATCAGGGTTGATGGGAAGACCATTGGGTTGGTGTCGCCCTCCTAGCCTCTTACAGATAATCACGAATGAGCGAATCATTGAAGGGCCTCCTCTCTTGGGCAAATAAGCTCAGTCCTGCCCTCCAATCAAATTCAAGTCCCGCCTCCCTTTCTGCTGCACATTTTTAGTCCGTAGCCTGTGGCGCTTGAAGCCGCCTGAATGGACAGGCACTCCCCTTGCCCCCTGGAGGTAAGCAGTGGCCACACCAGATACCTGGCTCTGGCTCTGTTTGCCTCCTGCCCACCCCCACCCCCGCCTGCTGTGTGGCCCTGGTCCACCTGCCCCGTGAGCCAGGCTGGAGCACCCGCCCAGCCTGCAGGTGAGGCCAGTGCACCCCGAAATCCAGGGGCTCGGCTGCAGAAACGCCACCGGCTCCGGCCTGCGGGCTCGGCGGAGTGTCCCTGCCCAGCCTCTCTCTCCTCCCAGAGAAGCCCTGGCGGCTGTTGCCTGAGCACCCAGCATCTCAGGAGCGGGCTCACCTCCTCTTCTCCCTCAGGTGTGCTGGGCGCCGCTAGGCATCTGGCTCGGAGCACGTGGGCGTGTGATAAGTGGGGTGACTGTGAATGAAGGAATGAATGAGTCACTGCGCTGAAGGCCTCACAAATCATTTGTCCCCTGGGGATATGGTTGTCCTCCAGAGGTGGAATCTCCACCACGCTGAAGGTCCCCCTCCTTCGTGTGCCAACCATGTGGGCCTAGCTCTCCAGAAGGGGTAGTTCCGTCACATTCCCTGGGCATTTCCAACCCCCCAATGGCTCAGGCTTGTGCAGGGGCGCCCAACGTGGCACAGAAATTATTCTGAGAAACTCACAGCCGGGCCTTCCACAAATAGCGAAGCAGAGGAGGAGGATCCTGGTTTTCTATCTGCCTTCCTGTCTTCCCCGCTGCCATTGATTGGGGGAGTCACTCATTCACGGATTCCAACAGCTACTCAGCACTGGGCACTGGGAGGTGCACAGGGACCCTGTGAGCTGTGCCCAGGGCCTTGCAGCCAGGAGGGAGTTAGTGGGCAAACCAGTAGCACCAGCAAAGGGAGGCCTGGATGCCCCCGGGACACATGGAGGAGGGACCCTCCCCCCGAGGGTGTGGCTGGGAAGGACTTCTGGGTGGAGGCCAGGCTGGAGCTGACTGGAGTGGGCCTTAGCCAGTGAATGAGGGCGCGGGGAGGGGGGCGGTCAGGGCAGGAGGCTCTGTGTCTGGGAGCCATCTGGAAAACGGTGTTACCTTGGGAGGAAACAGCGATGGCCCATCCTTCGCAGCAACGGATTCCTGCTCAGGACTGGATTTCTCATTCCCCGGGTGGCCGGGAGAGTGTGGCTTTGGACTCAAAGTGTGACCCGAGTTCCAAACGTGACTGCCGCTCGTCACCTATAAACTTGAGCAAGTCATTGAGTTTCTGGAAACGTCACAGGGTTGTTGAGTGAATTAAACGAGAGGTCATTTGGACAGGGCCGAGCTCAAAGCCAGCAAAACACGTCCCTGCACCATTATTCACAAGAGCCGAAGCCTGGGTTGAAAGCAACCCGAGTGCTCATCAACAGAGGAACGCACAGACACAATGATATACGGACAGCAGTCCCTTTGCCAATTTGCTTTCCCCGTCTCAGTTCTGTGCGGTCAACAGAGGTCTGACAATATTAAGTGGAAAATTCCAGGAATAAATCATTCATAAGTTTTCAACGGCATACTTTCTGAGTGGCGTGATGAAATCTCGTGCCATCCTGCCCGGGATGGGAATGCTTTCTTTGTCCAGAGCCTCCGTGTTGTACACGCGCCCCGCCCGTCAGTCACTCAGCAGCTATCTGGGTTATCAGGTGGACTGTCCAGGTCCCACCGTGCTTGCGCTCAAGTGACCCCGTTTTACTTAAATGGCCCAATGCCATTCCTGTAACTTCTATTACAGTGTATTGTTATAATTCTTGTGTTTTATTATTATTTTTTAAAATATATTTTTATTGATTTCAGAGAGGAAGGGAAAGGGAGAGAGAGATAGAAACATCCTATATAATAAAGAGGTGATATGCAAATTGACCGTCACGCCCTCTCAAGATGGATGCCTACAACCAGACTGGTAGGGGGGTTAGTGAGGGACAACCAAACGACTGAACAAGCAGGCTGCGTGGGGTGACCAGGCTGGCAGGGGGGGCAGTTGGGGGTGACCAGGCCAGCAGGGGGGGCAGTTAGGGGTAACCAGGCAGGCAGGCAGGTGAGTGATTAGGAGCCAGCAGTCCAGGATTGTGAGAGGTATGTCCGACTGCTGGTTTAGGATCAGGCCTAAACTGGCAGTTGGACATCCCCCAAGGGGTCCTGGATTGGAGAGGGTGCAAGCTGGGCTGAGGGGACCCGCCCCCATCATGAATTTCATGCACCGGGCCTCTAGTCAATGATAAGGGAGAATCATTGATTAGCTGCCTACTGCACGCCCCCTACTGGGCATCTAGCCTGCAACCCGGACATGAGCCCTTGACTGGAATTGAACCCAGGACGCTTTAGTCCACACAGGCCAACACTCTATCCACTGAGCCAACCCATCTAGGGCTGTTCTGTTTTATTATTAGTTACCGTTGTTAATCTCTTGCTGAGCCTAATTTATACATTAAGCCTAGAATAAATATGTGCATATAGGAAAAAACACAGTACATATAGGGCTTGGTATTTTCCTCCGTTTCAGCTGTCTCTTGGAGGTCTTGGAACATATCTCCCGTGGGTATGTATGCACGATGGAATAGTTTCCAGCCTTACAAAGGGAGGAAATTCTGACATGCTGCAATATGGATGAATTTTGAGGACATTATGTTAAGCAACACAAGCCAGTCACAAAAGAACAAATACGGCATGATTCCACTTACACAAGGTACCAACTGTCACCTCATTCACAGAGACAGGAAGTAGAAGGTGGCCGCCGGGACCGGGCTGGGGGGCTGGGAGGGGAGGATGGGGGGCTGTTGCTTAATAGGCCCGTGTCTCATTTTCACGAGATGAAAGTTATGAGGATCAATGGCGGGGTGATTCCACACCCATGCGAATGTGCTTAGTGCCACAGAGCTGTACACTTATGAATAGGAAATGTCATTCTGTGTCTTTTACAATAAAAAAGTTGCTTTTATTCTCCCTCTTCCGCAGCAGAATCTCTACCAAGGTTTCTCCTCTTTGCAGGGAGCATGGGCAAGGGGACAAGTGTGACACTTCTAGAAGGTCACCGCCCTGCGTTGGCTGCCTCATTACCGGCACTGGCCTCTCAGAGGGGGCACTGATGAGTCCAGGTTCTAGCCAGGCCTCGGGGTCCATATCTCAGGCTCACGGAGGGAAGCTGCTATAGGCTGGGGTTGGGCAGAGGGAGGAGAGTGGATTAGCATTCACGGATGTCCACTGTGCGCCCGGCAAAGTGCTCAGCAGGTGCCAGGCATACAAATGACACACTCTGCCCTCCAGGAATTCGCAATCCACTTCCTCCCCTACCTGCCAGCAGCTTTTCCCGCGGTGGAGCCAGCAAGCGGGGCCGGGGGAAGAGGCGTGGTTTTGCAGTTGTCCACCTGGATTCAGGACCCGGAGACCTTCCGGGGCCCCCAGAGGACCTGGCTCCTGAGGCCAGGCCTGCTGCTGAGCTTCGACACGGCGGCCGTGCTGTGTCCGGACCTGCAGGAGCAGTGCCGAGGTCGGCAGGAGCCCGGGCCGGGGACGGTGAGGGAAGGGAGCTGGGAGGACCTCCCCTTGAGCTGACTGAAGGGACTTGCCTCGGCCAGCATCCTCTTGGGGTCACAGGCCCCCCAAATCGTGGAATCTTCATGGGGAACCACCCAAATAATTTGGGGTCCTAAAGAGAAGGTCTCATAGTTCCTACATCCCCACCGCCAGGCATATGGCAGAAAGGATCCCGCTACAAACTGTGGCTGGCAGGTCCCAAGGCCAAGCCAGTGCTTTTTATTCATTCAACAAACACTGGTTGAGTCCTTATTTAAATACAGGTCTGTTAATTATTCAGCGTCTGCTCTCAATCTGGACAGGAGACAGAGATCTGTCTAAGCATAATTTCCAAAAACTTAAAAGCATGAGTCTCATACAGATACAAAGATTTTATTGAACTCATTAACAAGAGAACCAACGAGATGATAAAGCTAGCTCAGAGAGCATTTAAGGAACTAGAATATAAAAGAAAGGCACATCAAAATACTTTTTCAAAAGTTAAGAGACAGCCCTAGCCAGTTTGGCTCAGTGGATAGAGCGTCAGCCTGAAGGGCCTGGGTTCAATTCTGATCAAGGGCACATGCCCCAGTTGCGGGCTCAATCCTCAGTAGGGGGCGTGCAAGAGGCTGCCAATCAATGATTCTCTCTCATCATTGATGTTTCTGCCTTTCTCTCCCTCTCCCTTCCTCTCTGAAATCAATAAAATTTATTTTACATAAATCAAAGTTAAGAGACAAATCTGATATACGTCCAATAAAACCGGGGTGATCTCTCCTACCGGACAGAAGCCGCCCGAATCCCCACCGGACGGAAATCCACAAGTTCACAGTAACCTCACCGCCGGAGCCTTCACTAATAATAGCCAATGACAAAGTCAAACCATGAACCCTGGCTGTCCAGTGGCTACAGAATGGGCACCGCGTGTACAATCCAGATTGTTCTAGAAGCCACACTGACAAGTAAAAACGAACAGGGACATTTATTTTAATGGGATATTTTATTTAACCCAACCTGTCCAAAATATTGTCATGTGGACATGTGGCATGCGCCACATCTCAAGTGCTCAATAGCCATATGGTGACAGCACAGTGCTGGGGAATGAACGAATCCTTGTGTAGGGCCATGACACAAAGCTTCCATATGACACCGAAGGCACAGACCATCATTCTCTAGGCCTTATCCACATTTCGGACCATTTCTGCTAACATAGCTACCCAGGTCCCCGTGGCCTAGTTGGCCGGGGTTCAGGACAGGTGAGTCCGAGTGGAAGGGCTCGTGCAAGGCAGTCAGGTGAGCACTAGTACAGCGAATGCTCTTGCACAGATGCGGCGAGGGCAGGCGTTCGGTGCGAAGGAAGACTGTGACCCAAGGCAGTTCGGTGCAGGCCTTCCAAGAGGGCTCCTGCTTGGGGGTGCGGGGAGGGAGGGCGGGGGCTGAGGCCTGAGAGACCAGCTGGCACATGATGGTCAAGGGTCTTGGAAAGCGATGGCGGCATCTCTGTTATCCAATAGGGAGCCCCGGAGGGGTTTCAGGAAAGGAGGGGCGTGGCCAGGCTTGTCTCTTAGGAAGACCCTCCAAGGAGCTTGGGGCCCTGTGGCTGGCCAGCCCCGCCAGGCTCCTACCCTCTCAGCGTCCAGTTGTGAATGGGGATGAGGCTGGCGTCACGGCTGGCAGCTAAAAATAAGTTTATAGGCCTCAAGTTACAGACGCGATGCCCAGATGCAGAGTGGAGAAAACACGGGGGCAAGGCGGCCTCTGAGGTCAAGACGGAGCGAAGATGACTTGTATGGGTGGGGGGTTTGGGAGCTGATACCCTGGCGCCTTTGGGGAGGTTAGCACAGGGTCAGAGAACTCTCGGCTTGGCAGGAACTCAGCCGCTGGCCAAGTGAGGCCAGAAAGAGCCCGTGCTTGGACAGCTCGGATCCCGCCATCTGGAGGAGATAAGAGCCGGCTTTGGTTTCTCTGTCCCTGCGCTTCTGAGAAGCTCCGAATACTTTAGGGCCTTGCCTGACCTGCTGGTCTCTCACTCCTGCAAGAGGCGGGTCAAACAGGGCAGGCAACGCCGAGTGCAAAGAACCAAGAACTGAATTTTCTGAACCCGCCCCCTCTTTGGTCCCCCACCTCATCCCTGTCCAAAAGGAGGAAGCTGACTTGCTTTACTTCTAGTTAGTCCTGCCCAACATGCACAGAACAGCTGCTGCAGGCCCAGAGGAGGGGGCAGGACACTGTGGGAAGGAGAGACTGCGGGATGGCTCTTCAGCCATCCCTCTGGTGGTGGGTGCACACATGTGCAAAGGGGCCGAGCATAACCCTGGTGATGGGTGCACGTGTGTGCAAAGGGGCCGAGCATCCCCTTGGTGATGGGTGTACACATGTGCAAAGGGGCCGAGCATCCCCCTGGTGATGGGTGCATGCATGTGCAAAGGGGCCGAGCATCCCCCTGGTGATGGGTGCACGTGTGTGCAAAGGGGCCGAGCATCCCCCTGGTGATGGGTGCATGCATGTGCAAAGGGGCCGAGCATCCCCCTGGTGATGGGTGCACGTGTGTGCAAAGGGGCTGAGCATCCCCCTGGTGATGGGTGCACATGTGTGCAAAGGGGCCGAGCATCCCCCTGGTGATGAGTGCACGTGTGTGCAAAGGGGCCGAGCATCCCCCTGGTGATGAGTGCACGTGTGTGCAAAGGGGCCGAGCATCCCCCTGGTGATGGGTGCACGTGTGTGCAAAGGGGCCGAGCATCCCCCTGGTGATGGGTGCACATGTGTGCAAAGGGGCCGAGCATCCCCCTGGTGATGGGTGCACACATGTGCAAAGGGGCCGAGGAGGCTCCCTCCGCTTCCTTGTGGCTGTTGCGTTTCTAAGCGGCCAGCCTGGGAAGGCAGGTGACTCTGGGCCCTGTTCCCACGTGAGGTTATGTAATCACCACGTTCAGGACCAATCACCCAGTCAAAACAGCCAAACAGATCTGATTTCCGTGGAGATGAGACTTCCCCCTCGCTTTCCGCCATGAGCCCATCACCAGCTGGGGCACCGTGAGAACGTCCCCTGATGAGAGCAGGCCCAGAGCGGCAGAGGGAACCGAGCTGGAGCGTGGGGCAGGGCCCGGGCCTGCAGGTCCCCAGCCTCATGGGGGGACATGAGCTCCACAAAACGGCAGATGCGTGGTCCAGGCACAACCAGTCCAACGTAGCCGGGTTCCAGAGACCAGAGGTGGACGTGGCTGCCTGTCCCCACAGCGAGACCTAGTGCTCACTCGATGCCCTCTCCCGTCCTCCACCAGACCCACCCTCAGCCCGGCCCCTCCCGGGGAGGCTGCAGAAGGACCCGAGTTCCTTCTCTCTCCAGGTTAGGGCTCCGCAAAGGCCCCTACCTGCCCGTGGCCAGGCTCCGGAGCAGCTGCCAGGGACCATTCCCTCTACCCTCCCAGCCTGTGCTGGCCCAACCCCAACGTCTAGATAACAGCTCTTCGTAGTGGAGTGGGGTGGGACGGGCACACAATCCTTGGAGTATGATGAGAGGGCTGGATCTTGTCACTAGAAGATGTCTATCCACAAACACCCACATACGACTTTGGCTGAAATTTTAGGGGTTTCGTGGGCCCCAAGAGTCAGTGAATTCTCTTTGCAACCCAGGAGTCTCCCTGGAGGCCTAGTTGGGGAAAGGGAGGAAGAGGGAGGAAGAGCGTGCTATGTATGGAGCAAAGAGGTGGTGTTGCTGGTGGTCAGGGACGGAGGCAGTGCATGGCAGAGCCTCAGGTGGCATGGGCACCTGCCAGGGCGAAGTTTGCTGGCATCGAGTGTGGTCAGCAAAAGGCCTGGGAACCCTGGGGGGAGGGGGGCTGGGAGAGGCAGGGCCTTTGGGGACGGGGGTTTTTTGTTCTAATACGGGAGGTGACAGTCCGTCAACCGCTCAGATTCCTGTCTCCGTTTGGAAAGTGGATTAAGATCCCTTCCCCTGAATCAGCAGCGGCCACAGTTAGAACAAAAACCCGAGTGGTCTTGGTTTCAAAGTAACCAAAGCTTCCCCCGGCCAAGGATGGGGCGGCGTCAGGCTAATCCAGCCGCGGACCAGCCTGTTAAAAATAATGGTTACGTAAAGAAAGCGCCCTCAGAAAAAGCGCCGGCTGGGCTGGCTGGGCTGGAAGGGCTCCCGCTCTGCCCAGCCTCTGCGGGGAGCAGCCCGCTCCTGCCTGGAACTGCGCCCCCAGTTCTGTTCACTC